>NC_081180.1:180752700-181042700 GCF_029867415.1 Vicia villosa
GGCGGCTGGTGATTTAATCCAACGGCGGTCGAATAAGTTAGCTTCACTCCTAGTATGTAGGAGTAATGATCAAGAAGTAAGGTAAAAACGTGGGAATGTAAGTTATGAGAAGACATTTTTGAAAATGACAAGACGTTTCGGAAATAGGGTCATCAATGATTATGACGTTAGTCAGCAGTCTTGGAACTCTTAAAGATCAATAAAGAACGAAATCTTATAATGACAAGAAACGCCTATTTCTGTTGATTCTCGAAACAGGCATTTATTGGGGGCAATTTGTTAGCTGAAGATTTCGTTTTGTAATATTTGTCCTTCGAAGAAGTGGAAAATCGAAGGAAAGATGGTTACTGATGGCCATCCCTTAAAAATAAAAGAATGGCTACTGATGGTCATGCTTCGAGAATAACGATTTCTAAGTTCGTTATGAAGATAGTGAATACTGAAAGCTAGTGAAAGTATGTGTCTTCGGGGACTTAGACAAAATTTATAAAATATATTCAAGTATTACTACTTAGCGTGTTTTCGTAGTGTTTTTAATACACTGCCACGCGTTGAAGACGGACTCAGGCGGGAAGATTTGAAATTCGAAGACGGTTTCGTAACTGTCCAAGTAACAGATGGCGTCGCTAGAAGTTCTTATGAGAGACGTGGCAGCAGATTAGTGTAGGACCGTTAAGGTCGAAACTAGTATAAATAGGAGTCTTAATGTTAGGATTCTGTGTGTTCATTTTGTACAAATCACTCACATATTTACTCAAGTATCAAGCGTTAAGAGAAAGAGTTCGCTGAGAAAATGTACGTATGACACCACCACTTTAATACATGTGTATTATCTTTCGTTTTCAAATATCTTCCAGAATTACTGCATTTCGTTTACTTCCTGCCATTTACATTTCTGTATCTTTACTTTAATGTCATTTACTTTCAAATTACTTTCATGTTATTTACTTTCAAAGTCTTTAACGTTTCTGCATTTTAAGATTCCTTACGTTTTAATAGTCCTTTTAATTTCATATGTTATGTTACTTATCTTTGCGTTGAAATCATACTTACATATAACAAAGTGATTATCAAGATTATTTATTCTTTAATCGAACAACGCCTGTTGAAGAAGACGGATCATGAATATGGTTCGAATGAACATTGATAACAATCTTTTTGACTATGTGTCCTAGGATCAATCTAGTCGATCCTGCGAGTAACCAAATCATATTTATTATAGTTTGGAAGACTAGCGGTTGTTTACCGGAAATCACCGTAAACAGGATCACAAACCTATCCAAAGCACCTGATGGTAATTTTTCCTCGATTATTTTCAATTTCTTGATGTTTGGAGTAGAAACAGCAAAGTGGATAATGGGCTTCTTAGTACTCATCCTTCCTACATATTCACCAATAGAATACATTTTTATATATATTTTTTTTATATTTTTTCTGTGGATAAGACATGATAAAAATGCATATGAAGAATGATGCATGCAAACACAAAAAAATACAATAATAACAAGAAAAAACAAAATAACAAAAATGATAATACAAATTAAATCATATAATCACATATATTCTAGGTTCATAGGTTCGACATAGCGGCTCTAGGGAGCCTACCCTTTTCCATGGGAATGTTCTAGAAGGTCTCATGGGGTCGTTCGTAGCCTCCGATACTTTTTGTCTCTTTGGATTTTAGAACAACTCATTTTATCCAATGAGGTTCGAATTTTTGGGGTAGGTTCTCGGAGAGATCAACTAAATACCCAGTCCTGCCCTCAACAAAGTCAAGCCTCGTTTTGGAAATTTCCGAATATTCAACCCACTCCGAGTGGAGTTATCAATGAGACTCGTAGGCGATTCAAGTCCCCTCTGGTCTCAAGGATAACTCCCACACTTAGGTTTTAACACAACATAATATACCCAGCAGTGCATATAATATAACAGTTATGCCACAATTAAATAAAATATATAAACATAAACAATTAAATAATTTTAGGCAAAAATAAATAAAAAAACAAAAATAAAACAAAAAACAAACACAAACCCTAAAAATGGCAAATTAGCCAAACCCTAAAAATTTGTCAAACCTAAACCCTGCCAAAAATTATAGGAGCATAGTATTCACTATTAAGGTTTATCCCCAGCAGAGTCGCCAGCTGTAGCAACCTGCCCTAAAAATTAAATTATAGAGCTGCCACCTATTCTACCAAGGCGAATAGGAAACCTTTACACAATTACAGAGGTTCAGAATAAGATACTATATTCAGGTCGAGGGAAGGTGTTAGGCACCCTAAACCCTTTCCTAAGGTTTGCATTATAAGATCAAGGTTTATGGCAAAAAAATAAAGAAAGGTAACAGACAGTTAATAGTTTTAAAGGCTAATTATTGACATGATTAGAGTTTGGAGGAGGGGGACTCGCCTTGTTGCCAAGTGCCTACGTACCTCCTTATGGAGGATCAGAGTCTACGTAGTTCGGGGAAGGGTTGTACGCCCTTAAAATTAGAATTTTGATTTGACATGGTTATGGAGGCTTTTTGAGTGGCCTATCGTAGTTGTGATAATTCGTAGTTTTGAAAAGGGTTTGGGAAGTGTTTTAGGATTTGGGTGTACAACCCTGATTTTAGTATGTACTATTAACCGCAATGATCAATAGATTCGATCACCATAGTTAAAAGATTAGTAGTTGTATTGTTACCAATTTTAATTGATGAATTCAATTATCACTAATAACGAATAAAAGTATTTTTTATGAATTTTAATAATTTAATTTATATCATTATCCCTCGTAATCGATTGATTCGATTAAAAATAATAATGAATTAAAATGAGGAAAAAAGGCTAATCATTGCAACCAATAAAAAATGGTTGAAACCTTTTAGCCAAATAAAATTTATTGTTTCAATTAAATAAATATTTTAAGAAAATTGATTATCGCCCATCACGATTAATGGATTTAATCGGGACGAATCGATAACTTAGAAATTTAATATTTTTAATCATATATTAATTTATTTTTAAAAAATAATTTATTATTATAGATAAATATTAAAAGTAATTTAAGAAAACATTTAAATAATAATAATAATTAAGATTAATAAGTTATTAGATGTTTTGATTCAGTGTGGTTGTTTTGAAGGCCTATGGTATGGTCATCAGATCCTGAGACGTTAGATCTAGGTTGTTAGTGGTTCTAAGGCTCAGATCTGAGGGTATATGGTGCACGATTTGGATGGAAGCGCATAGGATCACACAGGAAAATTCAGAAAAAATATATGTTTGAGGGGAGGCTCGAACCCATGACCTCCCCCTCACAATCATCTCCACTAACCAACCCAGCCAAGCGTTTAAGTCGTTTATTTAACGCGCGCCATACAATAAATAAGAAACAAGCGAAGCAAATGAAAACACGCGCGCGAAATTCAAATAGACCAACCAGACGAAGACAACTCATCGTCTTCCTCAAACCAACCTGAAAACCTCTGCCAAATTAGCTACGAACCTGCTATGGTTTTGTTCGTAGCAAGCATACTTGCAAAAATAGCGAATAGCACACACACGCGTATAAATCCTTCGCACCACCCCAGATTTCTTCGTTTGGACCATACGAATTCAACCCCACCCTCGTTTTGACCTAATTTTTACCCTAACAAAAAGCCCTGATTTGAAACCCTAAAGCTTAACTCGGCCTTTAATGGTGACTCATACAAAACACGCCCAGAAACAAAATTAATGATCCACAAATGTTCACAGCATCAAACACAAACATAATATACAATTAGAAACCTATGAGGATGCATGACACGAGCCAATCGATCCAATTTTCAGAGACGCATACCTTGGCTAATTGGAGGAAGTTCTGGGGGTGTTGATGCAGAGTAAGTATCCAGTCACCTTCAGAATGCCTCGAGAAAGTTTTTGCATGCCTTGAATCTTGTTGAAACACTCTAATTCTCCCAAACCGAATTGGAATTTTTGATGACTTTTCGAGTTCTTGCAAGTATGCTTCTGATCAGATTTTTCAACCCTTCCTCGTGTGGCATGTGTTAGGTACTTATAGGAAACGAATTAGGTCAACAAAAACAACCCAACACCTCCTTGAATCCAATCTTGCCAAGCTTGAAAATTTGATTTTATTCTTGAATTGAAACTTTCTATTTTGGCCAAATCTTACATTAATCCTTTCTCAATTAGTGTACCACGAAATCATATTGCTAATTTATCATAAATATGATTGGAATTGGTCAATGTGAATCTTTCAACACAATATTTGATTTTTCCTTTAATTATATTACTTTAAATCACTTTTTAAATGAAATAAAAATTATATAAAATCAAATAAAAGGCTAAAATTCGTGGCACATGGTTTGGACAATATAGATAGCTTGTGGACCAAGATTAAGTCTTAAAAGGATAGGCCCATTTGCAAAAAATTCCAATTTGAATCTCTTTTATTTCACATTTTCCCTCCAAAATCACCCAACTTTGACAAGGCATATCTCCCTCAATTTTTTAGCTATGAAGGAGTTCTAGGACTTTTTGGAAATCTCAAGAGATCCTCTATAAGCCACTTTGGAACATATTTTCCATTTGGGGATTTTATCTTGATGATATGCCCTTTGACAAAAAACTGTTTTTGGTTGACTTTTGAAAAGGACTTGTAATGTTTTGTACCATATCTCCCAAATGAAGCATTTCTGGCCTTGGCATGTGAGAGACAAAGTTGTAGAGAATCCAATTTCCTTCCAAATAGTCTTTGAGTGAGAAATTTTTGATGTTCCATGTAAACGTTATGGCCAGTCAAAGTTGAATTGACTTTCTCCTAAAGAAACCCTAATTTGAACCTTTTTGCATTTGTTCATTTTTGAGTTTCTATTGATGGATCATGATCAACCTTTGAGCAAATGATGGATATATTCTCACACACTTGATGTTGACCAAAATTGAGAGGTTTTGACTGTGCTTTGATTATGGTTGACTTTTAGGTCAAACCAGTTGACTGAGAATCTTTTGAGTTGTTTGAACAAGTAACCTTTGGTGTTGGGTCTTGACTTTTGTCATAGAGTTATCTTAGATCATCATGGGCCATGGAGAACTTGATTAAGGATCTTGTCTTGCTAATTTCCTCAAGAGAGCCTCAAACCCTAGCTTTAGGAGGCTCTTGACTAGGAGCATACCCTGATGAGACCCTTGAGCCTTTTATTACTATGGATGAGATGTGGAAGACAAATTTTGAGGTATGACACAACCATTCAGTCTTATTTCGACTCCTCATAACTTCCTTGTAGTCTCTAGGTTCTTCGTCTAGAACCTCACTTGAAGAGATTAAGGAATAAGCTATAAGATCTGCATATCCAAGTCTCTGAGGTGGCTTGATGGCTCTTCTCGACCTATCTCTTGACAATAGGTAGTCATCGAAAGTTTCCTCAATTTCCTAAGCATCTTCTACTCCTTCTTCTACTTCATCAGTGATATGCAATTCAGCATCCACATGATCCACCTCAATAGGAATTTCTACCTGTTCCAGCTCTTCGTCAGATGTTTCTGTACTTCGAACAACATCATCAGTTTTCTTAAAAGCCATTTCAGCTTCATTGAAAACTACATCTCGACTGGTGATACACCTCCTGTTCTGGACTAGGCCAAGGTTAGGCCCAACATAGTTTCGGCCCAGTAAACCTCAGAGGCCCAGGTTCCTCCATGGCCCACCTGTGTCTAGGGTGCCCACCTTAGACATGCTCGGCAAGACCGTATCCACGGACCATATGGAGCCCGGCAAGACTTCTCCCCGCGAGCCAATCAACGCCCGGCACGAGCGCTCCCCGCGAGCACCCTCGTTGCCGAGGACCCTGCTCCTCGCAGGGCTCTTTCATATCCGACCCTCCGAATAATACGGAGCCAACGTGGTCCCTAAAAGACCGCGTCTCCCTTAAACTTCGGAGCGGTTAACCAGGACAGAGGGCATTCATGCACCTCCGATATTTCCGCTCAGGAAACCTGGCAGTCTCCTAGTTGGGCTTGGAAGTCCAACCCAGTAGCGAGATCATGGCCCAGCGCTGGGGGCTATAAATACCCTCTTTCACTAGAGGGTCAGGTATTCACTTCTTTCTAACCTTTAGCTAGTACTTGCACTCCTTTGCTCGTCTACTCACTTTGGCATCGGAGTACCTTGCAGGTACACCCCCTCCTCCTTCCTAGAAGATCCAGTCCGAGCAGCCTGCGACGATTCTTCTGATCAGGTACGATCAGTGGCGCCGTCTGTGGGAAACTTGCTTCCCCATCTTTAACAAACAAAGATCAAAGCTAATCCTTTCACGATCGTCATGGTTGACAACAACAACATCCCAAGCTCTGATCCCTTCCTCCTGCAACAGCTAATCGAGGAGTCCACCCGCGAGGGGGCAAATCGCCGTAGGCAGGAAGGAAGTCGGCATACACCCGCCGGGCAGAGAAGGCCCGGGCATGAGACCTCGCAACCTAGGAGGCAGCAGATCCAGAGCATCCAGCAGCTGCAGGGCCTCCAACAGGTTCAGAATGTCGAACAAGTCCCTCCCGAGGGACACGTTCAGAACGGGGAAGACGAGCAGGCCCGAACCCACAATGGGCCAGAACATCCCCAAAATGAAAATGAGACTGACGCCAGAGACGGGCATGCTGCTTCCTCATTCACCCACACCTCCGACAGGCGGAGAGCCCGCCATGAAGAAGAGGAAGAGCCGCTCAACATTCCCGAGGATGCTGACCCCATCACCGTCCGTCTGCTCAAAGAACTGCAAAAGACGAACAGCCTCCTCCGAATTCAGGACGACCGTATCCACGAGCTGGAAAGGAAGCGACGACACCGCTCCCCTCCGTGGAGACACTACCGATCGCGCTCCTACTCCTCCTCACGCTCACCACCGAGGAGACACCGTCGATGCTCCCCATCTTCTTCACGCTCTCCACCTAGAAGACATCGCCGCCGGAGATCACATTCCCGCTCTCCACCAAGAAAGAGCAGGAAGAATCAGAGACCAGATGTCACTGAAGCAAGAAGCCTCTCCCCTGAACAGGATCATCGGGGCCCTTCCAAAGCTGTGCTGAAACCCCGCGAGCGTCCTCCTCCTCGGGACAATCGCGCCAGTCCTGACAATGACCAGGGAAGACCCCGGCGAGGCAGACACTCAACTTCACCAGGACCGAGCGACGAAGAGGACTTCCGCAGCCCTTTATCCGAGAACATCCGGAGAGCCCGCCTCCCTCGAGGGATGGAAAAACCGCCAGTGTTGGACCAATACGACGGAACCAGTGACCCCGACGATCATATTCGGAGCATCGAAGTGGTCATGGACTACCATGTCGTCAAGGGCTCTATCAAGTGCCGCATCTTCCCGACCACCCTCAGGAAGGGAGCAATGACTTGGTACAGAAACCTCCGTCCCAACTCCATCCATTCCTGGACCGAGCTCAAGGAACTCTTCTTGAGCCACTTCACAGCCTCCCGACGACAACCGAAATCGGAGGCCAATCTCGAGGCCGTGATACAAGGACCCAACGAACCCCTTCGGGACTACCTCGACAGGTTCAACAAGGAAGCCGTCCAAGTGCAGACGGCCGACTACATGTAGAGATACCTCTTAGAACGAGGACTTCTACCCGGAAGTGATTTCAAGAAGGCCATAAAAATTGAGAAGGTACACACCATGAACGCCCTACTCCGCAAAGCAAAAGCATTCATCGATTTCGAGGAGGGCGAGGCAGCCGCGATCAAAGCTTCGAGGGGCAATGACGCCGCTCGCAGCTCAAACCTCGATGACGCAGGATCGCGCCGGGGACAGGATAAAAGGAGAGACGATAGGTCCCGAGACACCAAAGAGCGCCGAGGACCGGCAGGACGGTTCAAGAATCCTGGTTGACTGCCAAAACACCGAGTTCAAGAACTCCAGCATCAGGCCCCCGAAGTCAAATCCCACCAGACCGGGGACGGACAAATCCAAATACTGCAAGTACCACAAGAGTCACGGGCATCTGACCGACGAATGCATACATCTCAAAGATGCCATAGAGACCCTGATCAAAGAGGGCCGCCTATCGAAGTACATGAATAAGGGAGAACCTTCCCGAAGAGAAGCCCCTCGGAACTCAGACGAGGGCAATTCACCAGACAGCCGACCGCTTCAAGTCGCGTTGTCCATAACCCGACCGGAAGATTTCATCCCTTCGGTCGGCGTGACGACCGCCTTCAGCACCTGGGAAAACTTCCCGACCGCAATGGTCATCTCCAACGGCGGTGACCCCGGCTCTCTCACTATCAGCTCAGTAAAGAGAAAATTCGATGAGTTGATCAGCGCCAATTCGGATCTCGCCCCTACTCTGCGGAAGTTCAAAGGGAAATCGGATCCGATCACTTTCTACTTGGAAGAGTTGCCCGGCGGAGCTCCGAACGCCACGATCCCTTTGCTCGTCCGAGCCAGAATGGCAAATTTCGACGTCCGTCGAGTCCTGGTCGACGAAGGCAGCTCGGTCGACATCATGTACTCTCATCTTTTCCGGACACTCCAGCTGGACGACTCGCACCTTACTCCCTATGTGGGTTCTGATCTCCAAGGCTTCAATGGGGCCACCACCAAACCGTGGGGTTACGTCGAACTGATCGTCACTTTCGGGGAAGAGGAAGCATCCAGGCAGGTCAAGACGAGATTCCTGGTGATAGACTGCAAAACTCTCTACAACTGCATCATCGGACGCCCTACTCTAGCCGAGCTCACTGCCGTCCCCTCCACCGTGCACCTCAAGATGAAATTCTACACAAAGTGAGGACGAGTGGCCACCATCAACGCAGACATCGAAGCCGCCAGAAGGATCTTCGATGCCTCCATAAAGGGGTTGCAACTGATCGCCCCTCCAACACACCCCAACAAAAAGCCGAGGGCCGAAGACAATCATCCTCGGGGAGATCAACATCCACCAGACGTCAGCTCAATCGACCTGGATGCTCGGTTCACGGACGAAGAGCTGAAGAATGCCGAAGAGACGAGGCCAAAGGCAACTAACCCCGCCCGGCCCATCCCAGACGGGGACTTCGACCTCATCCCGCTGGGCGACAACCCCGACAAAGCGGTAAAGATCGGCAAGGACATCCCAGATCTACCGAGGAAGCAGCTCGTAGCATGTCTTCAAGCCAACGCCGACTTGTTCGCCTGGAGCGCGGCGGAAATGCCCAGACTCGACCCCGAGGTCGCCTGTCACCACCTCTCCATTGATCCAGCCGTGAAGGCAGTAGTTCAACGTAGGCGTCGGCAGTCTCCCGAGAAAGCAGAGGCTGCCGAGAAAGCTGTAAAAGACCTCCTAGAGGCAAATTTTATTTCCGAGGCCAAGTATTCAACTTGGCTCTCAAACGTTGTACTTGTCAAAAAATCTAATGGAAAATGGAGAATGTGTGTTGATTATACCGATGTTAACCGGGCATGTCCCAAAGACGCTTATCCACTACCTAATATTGACAGGCTGGTCGACAACTCGGCCGGCTATAAATTGTTATCATTTATGGATGCTTATTCAGGCTACAATCAAATCCCCATGGCGAGGTGCGACAAGCAGTGCACGGCATTCATGACCGAGTCGGGCAACTATTACTACAACGTAATGCCCTTCGGACTCAAGAACGCCGGAGCCACATACCAACGGATGATGAACAAGGTTTTCCGAGGAGAGATCGGCGACACCCTCGAGGTGTATATGGACGACATGATCGTCAAATCCCGAGAAGACTCCGATCACATAGCACATCTTGAACGAGTTTTCGAGCAGGCCAGATCCTGCAAGATGCGTTTCAACCCAGAGAAGTGCACCTTCGGAGTACGAGCGGGCAAGTTCCTCGGCTTCTATCTGACCGAGCGAGGAATAGAAGCCAACCCCGACAAGTGCCGAGCATTCTCGGAATTTCCTACCCCTAACAATAAAAAATCTATCCAAGTATTAAACGGAATGCTCACGGCACTATCCCGCTTCGTCGCAAAATCCGCCCAGCATGCCCTCCCATTTTTCAAGTTACTTCGGAAAGAAGCGACCTTTGAATGGACTGAGGAGTGCGAGCAAGCACTGTCCCACCTCAAACAGGTGCTCTCCAAGCCGCCCGTCCTCTCCCGACCAGATAGCAACGAAATTCTATACCTCTACCTGGCCGTCTCAAACGAGGTGGCCAGCGCGGCCTTGATCCGAGAAGCGGAAGACGGGCAGAAGCCAGTGTACTTCACAAGCAAAGCCCTACAAAGGCCCGAGGTGCGATATCAACAAATAGAGAAAGTCGCACTAGCCCTAATAACGGCTGCCAGGAGGCTGAGGTACTACTTCCTCGCCCACACCATTGTCGTTCGGACAGACCAACCCATCAAACAACTCCTCAGCCGACCAGACATGGCCGGGAGAATGCTAAGATGGTCCCTCGAGCTATCCGAATTCGACATACAATACGAAGGTAGGAAGGCACTGAAAGCTCAAGCGCTCGCCGATTTCGTGGCCGAGATGACTTCGATTTCCAACTGCCCGAATCCCACCGAAAACAAGTGGACCATCTATGTAGATGGTGCTTCGAGAAACTCGGGGAGTGGAGCCGGCATCATCCTGGAAAACGACGAGGGGCTCATCATCGAAGTATCCTTGGTCTTATCTTTTACCACGTCGAATAACCAGGCCGAATACGAGGCTCTCCTAGCAGGCCTGCGCCTCGCCGAAGACGTGGGCGCTCGAGAGGTCATGATTTATACCGACTCCCATCTCGTCGCCTCCCAAGTCAGCGGCGATTACCAAGCCAAAAACGACACACTAGCCGAGTATCTCACTCTCGTCAAAGAGAAAATGAAAAGATTCTCAAAAGCAGACGTAGCGCACATTCCCCGGGAACATAACTCACGTGCCGACATATTATCCAAACTTGCGAGCACGAGAAAGAAAGGAGGAAACAAGTCGGTAATCCAAGAAATCTTGCCCAGACCAAGCATAAGCAAAAACGCGCAAGCTCTGCAAGTATTCGCTATCGGGGACGACCATTGTTGGATGACCCCGGTATATAACTTCCTCACCAAAGACGAACTTCCCGATGACGCGAAGGAAGCTTCAGCTATTAAGAGACGAGCCTGCTCGTACACCATTATCGAGGATAAACTATACCGACGAGGCTTCTCCATCCCTCTCCTCAAATGTGTCGACGCCTCGCAAGCATTCGAGATACTCCAAGAGCTCCACGAGGGGATCAATGGCCAACATCTCGGCGGCCAGTCACTAGCGAGGAAAGCTCTTAGAGCCGGCTACTATTGGCCGACCATGCAGCAAGACGCCAAAGAACATGTCCGGAAATGCGACAAATGTCAGCGTCATGCCGACATGCACTTGGCTCCCCCAAACGAACTTAAATCTCTCTCCTCGCCTTGGCCTTTCTCCACCTGGGGAATGGACCTCCTCGGACCTTTCCCAATCGGCTCGTACCAGAATAAATACCTAATGGTCGCCGTGGATTACTTCACGAAATGGATAGAAGCCGAAGCGCTCGCTAAAATCACATCTCAAAACGTACTCCGTTTCTACAAACGAAACATACTCGCTCGGTTCGGGGTACCACAGGCCATAATCACCGACAATGGCACCCAATTCACTGACCGAAAATTCCAAGAGTTCGTGGCCAAGCTCGGCACGAAACAACATTTTACCTCGGTCGAGCATCCTCGGACGAACGGGCAAACCGAGGCAGCCAATCGTGTCATCCTCCGAGGACTGAAGAGGAGACTCGGCGAAGCTAAAAAAGCTTGGGTCGAGGAACTACACAGTGTACTTTGGGCATATAGGACGACGCCCCACTCGAGCACGGGCGAAACTCCATTTAGACTAACAGACGGTACCGAGGCCGTGATCCCCGTAGAAATCCGAGAACCTTCTCGGCGCACCGAATCACCCCTCGAAGAAGAGCTCAACGACGAGGCCATGAGGGAAGAGCTCGATATGGTAGAGGAAATCCGAACAGGATCATCCCTCCGAGAAGCAAAATTAAAACAGCAGATAGCTCTTTGCCACAACGCCAAAGTTATCAAGCGCGAGTTCGAAGTCGGCGCCCTAGTGCTCCGCAGGAACATGAAAGACTCACGCGAGGGCAAGTTAGCCCCAAATTGGGAAGGCCCATACCGGGTTTACGACAAAACCGAGAATGACGCCTATTACCTCGAGAACCTTCTCGGCAAAAAACTTGCTCGACCTTGGAACGCTGAAAAACTCAGACGTTATTACAGTTAGACACAACCTAACACCCCCGGACATCTGTATTGAACACAGGTAATAACCGGGCATGGACCCGCGTCATTGGTACAAATGCGAGTGCTCCACGACAGCAACGGTCGAACTCTCCCATCGAATGGAAAGACCGACCACCCGGCGGATTCTACACCTAGACCCTCCGGGGGAGTACCTGCACGGCAGAACCCCAGCTCGCGATGAGATCGTTCACGCCGCGAGCACTTGGCCCCCAACCGCGGTCTCGCGCTCGCTATTAGCGCACACCTGCTATGCGCACCCGGACCGTACACAACACGCCCGGGCAATCAACCCAGGTCGAGCATAAACCAATAGTTATCAAAAACATTCTAAGTTTGGGACTAACTCCCCGGAACATCCGAGCATAAACCAATAGTTATCAAAAACATTCTAAGTTTGGGACTAACTCCCCGGAACATCTGAGCATGACCAATAATTATCAATAATATTCTAAGCGTTGGGATCACTCCCCGGAATATACGAGCATGCAACAATAAAATTTCGAACATACAAGGCTAAATGCGCATGAGTAAACGAAATTATAAAACATTAACTGCCGACCAAATTGGCCGGCGATATCCAGATACTACAATAAAATGCCGGGCACGCAGGCCCCAAATAATCCGGGCATAGCCCAACAAACATAAACTGGCACGCAGGCCGAAGAAGACAGACACGCAGGCCCAAGACAAAACTACTTATTCTTCGCCGTCGGGGGATTCGGGCACCAGAACCCCATCCACTATCTTCGAAGAAAGCCCAATGTTATCCTCCTTCAAGCCAGGGTTCAGAAACTTCAGCTGACGAACTGCACGGTCGAACCCAACTTCAGCCATATCGGCGAGGCTCATTTTCATGTTGTCTATCTTCTCCACGAGCTCGGCCCTGGACTTTAGAGCAGCAACGTCCGGTAACTCATCGGCCGAGGGAGCCCATTCAAGCTGAAGGTCGGCAAGCTTCTTCTTCTCCGCTGCAATCTCCCTGTCCTTCTGCTTCTGAGCCGCGTCAATTTTCTTCTTCAGCTTCTCACGATCGGTCTCCATGGTCTTCACCTTGTCCTCGGCAATCTTCCTGGTCGCTTCCGCCTTCTTCAGAGCCTCGGCCGAACCCGAGCCACCATTGGCCAACACTTGTGCCATCCCCAAAACCCTCATCACGGCGGAGCTATCGCTCGCCAGCTGTTTCTGGAGGGCCGGGGGGTCCATCTCGCTGACTCGACGGGCTTCATCTGGAGAGGTGACCAGGGGAAACTTTTCAAAATAACCCCCATCTTTGTAGCAAGGAGGCAGTACGAAGCCACGCTCGGAACCCAGATTCGACGGCTCATGACGAGGCTTCTTGGGAGACCTCTCGTCCAAGTTCACCCGAGGAGAGCCAGCCGAGGCCGAGTTCTCTCCAGCGCCAGTTCCCCGAGCCTTTTTATGACGGATCTTCTTCGCGTCCTGAGTCACCATCTTCAGGAGCTTGTCATCCTTCTCCGGCATATCATCTGAAAAAAGGAAACGAACAGGTTAGCAAGAACACCAAACGGAAAAGGCAAAGCAAGGTAAATAGACACGACCTAACAGCGCCTGAGTCTCCTCGGGGGTCCGACAAGATAATAGGGCCTTAGTGTTAATAGCCCGCGGCTCCACAATCGGCACACCATTCTCGTCCAAAACGGGATCCCCTTTCTTCGTCACCCACTGAGACATGGTGAAACTATCTACGTATTTGCAGAGGGCCGAGTACGACTCTGTGTCCTGCTCATCCAGATCTCCATCTTCCCAAGCATAGTATTTCGGAGGAGACGAGAAGTGGCCCTTCCACCAAAAAAACCGGAACGTCGTGCAGAATTCCCTTACTACCTGCCCGTCCTCGTCCCTCTCTAACTCCCCGTCTGCATCCCGCGCAACTACCATATCCGACACCGCAGCATAAGCCGACGGGCTGAGCGAACGGACGACAAAGTACCGGTCCTTGAAGCCTTTCACCGAGTCGGTGTACATCCCGAAAAGTTTTCGGTCGGCATTTCTGAACGAGACCCAACTATATCGCCCGTCTACTGTCTGCCTTTGGACACGAAAACACCTGCCGAACAGAGCGGTCGTAGCGCCGATACCCAGATAATCACAAACAATCTCGAATGCTCGCATAAAAGCAAAAGCATTCGGATGCAATTGGGACGGCGCCAGAGCAAGAAACGCCATCATCGAAGTCTGGAAGCCGGAGAAGGGCAACCGGAAACCGAACTCTTTGAATACATATTCATACATCGCAAAACTGTCCCCGGTGAACCGAGAACATATACGCTCGTCTGGGGACGGGAAACCAATTTGGTAATTCGGCGCTTCGCCCTCTCCCAAAACCTCAACTTCTTTGAAAGTTCCATCTAAAGACTCGGTATACCGAGAAACGACCGTCAAAGGTTCATCGGCTATCCAGTCGAGCGCGACCGTGCAGTCATAACTGAACAAAGGCATTGGGGAAACCCCTCCCTCGGCGTCCGAACCGGGGGAATCAGCATGGTCATCTTCGGCCAGGGAGGGCGCGTTTTGAACCTCGACGACTTCAATGTCAGAGCTACTCGCCGTCGTATCTTCCGATCCACTAGCCCACGAGTCAGATTCTGAACTGGACCCCGAACTGACACTCGAATCAGATTCACCTGCACGCAGAAGGGAGAAGTGAATTCGACAGTTCACCAAATCCACCCTTCCACCGCAATGCAAGCGAAAGGGTAGAGCAGGAGCAGCAGAGCCCCCGACTAAACCCCCATCGAGGAAAGACGCCCGTCAGCCGAGGACCCACAAAAAATAACAAAAGGGACATGACAGCGGAAATCGGATCTAAACAGGCGCGACGGCCTAACCACGAACGTCATCTATTCCACAAACTAACACTATCCTCCGGGCATCGCCTAGATAACCCGAGGAGGAAGTAACGACTGCGCGCAAGACCCAACCGACATAGATAACGAAGACTGCGAAAGTAAAATTGTAAAATCCCTAAAACCCTACGGGGAAAAGAATAGAGCAACGAAGAGAGATGCGAACTTACTTGAAGACATGATGACGGTGGCTAGGAGAAACTCTTCGGCAAACGGCGGTGGTCGCGAGTAACTATAGGACGAACAGTTGTTCCGAGGATCGTCTGCCTGAAGCCAAGCAAGTGAACAGAGAGAAGAAAGCGCCTAAATGAGGGGACACACCCCTTTTTATAGGAGAAGGGCTCGGAAGGCGAAGCGTCGCGCCCCCTGACAAGCGCCGCCTCCTAGACCCTAGGCCATCATTACCTATGCCACGTCAGCGCGTGTCGCCCACGCGCGACTTTTCGTTCCAATCCACAGACTAGTCTTCCGAACACATCTGCTAGACGAGGATCCATCCCACCGGCATCACCGAGGTCATGGAGTCCGAGCATCATCAAAGTCACAGCTTCTTGACCAGAAAGCTCCGACTTGGGGGGCTCCTGTTCTGGACTGGGCCAAGGTTAGGCCCAACATAGTTTCGGCCCAGTAAACCTTTGAGGCCCAGGTTCCTCCATGGCCCACCTGTGTCTAGGGTGCCCACCTTAGACATGCTCGGCAAGACCGTATCCACGGACCATATGGCGCCCGGCAAGACTTCTCCCCGCGAGCCAGTCAACGCCCGGCACGAGCGCTCCCCGCGAGCACCCTCGTTGCCGAGGACCCTGCTCCTCGCATGGCTCTTTCATATCCGACCCTCCGAATAATACGGAGCCAACGTGGTCCCTAAAAGACCGCGTCTCCTTTAAACTTTTTCTTTTAATTCAGAATTTTCCAACTCAAGCTTCTTAGTTTCAAATTCAAATTGCTTTTTCAGCTTTTTGTATTTGATACTAAGATGAGCTTTTAATTCAAGAAGCTCTGTTAGACTGGAAACTAACTCTTCTCTAGATAGTTCAGAAAATACCTCTTCAGAATCTGATTTTGATGTAGATTCTGATCCATCATCTTCTGTCGCCATCAGCGCAAAGTTTGCCTGCTCTCCTTCAGAGTCTGATCCTGATTCTGATTCAGAATCATCCCATGTTGCCATAAGACCTTTCTTCTTATGAAACTTCTTCTTGGGATTCTCCTTCTGAAGTTTCGGACACTCATTCTTGTAATGTCCAGGCTCATTGCACTCATAGCAGACAGCCTTCTTCTTGTCAGATCTTCTGTCACCAGAAGATTCTCCTCGTTCAAATTTCTTTGAACTTCTGAAGCCTCTGAACTTCCTTTGCTTGCTCTTCCAGAGTTGGTTTACCCTTCTGGAGATCATGGACAGTTCATCTTCTTCTTCAGATTCTGATTCTTCAGGATCTTCTTCTCTAGCCTGAAAAGCGTTAGTGCATTTTTTAACATTAGATTTTAAAGCAATAGACTTACCTTTCTTCTGAGGTTCATTAGCGTCAAGTTCAATCTCATGACTCCTCAGAGCACTGATCAGCTCTTCCAAAGAAACTTCATTCAGATTCTTCGCAATCTTGAATGCAGTCACCATTGGGCCCCATCTTCTGGGCAAACTTCTGATGATCTTCTTTACATGATCAGCCTTGGTGTAGCCTTTGTCGAGAACTCTCAATCCAGCAGTCAGAGTTTGAAATCTTGAAAACATCTTTTCAATGTCTTCATCATCCTCCATCTTGAAGGCTTCATACTTCTGGATTAGTGCAAGAGCTTTGGTCTCCTTGACTTGAGCATTTCCTTCATGAGTCATTTTCAATGACTCATATATGTCATGGGCCGTTTCCCTGTTAGATATCTTCTCATACTCAGCATGAGAGATAGCATTCAGCAAAACAGTCCTGCATTTGTGATGATTTTTGAAATCTTTCTTTTGATCATCAGTCATTTCGCTTCTCGTGAGCCTTACACCAGTAGCTTTAACAGGATGTTTGTAACCATCCAACAGAAGATCCCATAGATCAGCATCCAGACCAAGAAAGTAACTTTCCAGTTTATCTTTCCAATATTCAAAGTTTTCACCATCGAATATTGGTGGTCTAGTATAACCATTGTTACCATTGTATTGCTCAGTAGAGCCAGATGTAGATGCAGTTGGATTTGATTGAGATTCACCAGCCATCTTTTACTGAAGCGTTTTTCTCTTCCTGAATCTTTTCTAAACACGGTTAAGTGCTTGCACCTTAGAACCGGCGCTCTGATGCCAATTGAAGGATAGAAAAACACTTAGAAAGGGGGGGTTTGAATAAGTGTAGTCTAAAAACTTGAACGATAAAAACAATATGCACAGTTATTTTTATCCTGGTTCGTTGTTAACTAAACTACTCCAGTCCACCCCCACGGAGTGATTTACCTCACCTGAGGATTTAATCCACTAATCGCAACAGATTACAATGGTTTTCCACTTAGTCCGCGACTAAGTCTTCTAGAGTATCCTGATCACAACCTGATCACTCCAGGAACAAATGCTTAGACACAAGCTAAGACTTTCTTAGAGTATCCTGACCACCACGTGATCACTCTAATTACAACTGCTTAGACATAAGCTAAGACTTCCTAGAGTATCCTGATCAAGACTTGATCACTCTAGTTACTTACAAATTAATGTAATCAACTCTAAGAGTATTACAAATGCTTCTGAAAAGCTATAATCACAGCAGTGATATTTCTCTTAACGTTTAAGCTTAATCTCACTAATATATTACAACAGCAATGTAGTGAGCTTTGATGAAGATGAAGTTTCTGAGCTTTGAATTTGAACAGCGTTTCAGCAAGTTAATTGTTAGCAAATCGTCCACCTTGCTTCACATCAGAACTTCATATTTATAGGCGTTTGAGAAGATGACCGTTGGGCGCATTTAATGCTTTGCGTATTCCATACAGCATTGCATTTAATGTTTCACGCTTTTGTCAACTACCTCGAGCCTTGTTCACGCTGTGTCTACTGACGTTGCCTTTAATAGCTTCCAACGTTTCTTTTGTCAGTCAGCGTAGCCTGCCACCTGTACTTTCTTCTGATCTGATGTTTGTGAATATAATATTTGAATATCATCAGAGTCAAACAGCTTGGTGCATAGCATCTTCTTGTCTTCTGACCTTGAAGTGCTTCTGAGCGTGATACCATGAGAACTTCAGTGCTTCTGCTTCTGATCTCAAGTTCTTCCGATGCTTTCATAGACCCATGTTCTGATTCTGCCTTGACCATCTTCTGATGTCTTGCCAGACCATGTTCTGATGTTGCATGCTGAACCTTCTGAGACAAAGCTTCTGAGCGCTGATTTGTGCATACTCTTTATATATTTCCTGAAATGGAAATTGCAATGTATTAGAGTACCACATTATCTCACACAAAATTCATATCCTTGTTATCATCAAAACTAAGAATATTGATCAGAACAAATCTTGTTCTAACACATAACCCTATACATATTCAAAGGCTAGGGCATATTATGAAAAGAAACAAGAGCAGAAGTAGATTCAAGTTCCTTAATTGTGTGACTGAGAGAAACAATTTTTTGGACAGAACTGCTCAAGAACGGGACAAAGAGGAAACAGGCAGACCTATGCATATTCTTTGGAAGAAGCTTAAGAATGTCCAAAGAACTATGCGGGAAATGAATAAACACACCCTCACTCAAGTCAACAACATCAAGGAGCTTAGACTGAAATTGGAATAGTCTCAGAATAAGCTAAATAATGATAATTTCAAGGAGGAATAAATTAGGGAAGTGCAGCACGACACTGCTCAACTGCCGCAAGTGTTAAGTGCCAAATTGTGTTATTTTGTGTTTGTAAATAGTGGCACTTATCGATACTTTTTGTTAATACCGTTTGAATAATTCCCCGTTTTTGTGTATATTTGTATCGTTTGTGTTTTGTTACGTTTTCGCGTAAATATGTACCGTTTGATAGTTTTGTTGTCTTTTTGTAGGTATTTATGCGTGTTCAAAGCTTTGAGGAATAAAGTGTCGAAGACACGGCGACGAGCACGCGATTTTACCAATTCATCGGCGGACAAGGCTCAAAATAAGGATGATCAAATTCATCAATTTGGTTGAAATTTGTTCATTGTTAGATAGAGCATGGAATAAGCTTTCCAACGCTTCGAACCGGGCGCAAATCGGAGTTACGGTTCTCAAGATATGACCAAAACAAGATTTGCTGTTCTGTTGAGCGCGCTAAGCGGGCTTGACCGCGCTAAGCGGGCTCTGGGAGCATTTTTGACCCATTTGGCAGAAAGTTGGGCGCTTAGCGCGGGTTTTTGGCGCTAAGCGCGGTCTGGCGGTCTAAGAAAAATAAAAAGCAGCCCGCTTAGCGCGCTGGGCGCGCTTAGCGCGGTCTGCGACTTTCAGACTTGTATATATGTTGTAAAAACACATTTTTAGGGTTTTTTATCATCCATTTCCCCCATGGAGTGGCTCTGGTCCAATTTTGATAGTTTAGAGGCTTAGGAAACACCATTGGGTGCGACGTCATGTGGATTGATCATGGATCTGTCTCGATTTCATTGTACCGGTGAGATCTTTCCGGTTCATCTTCTCTCTTCCCTTTGTTTCATTCCAATGGTGGGTGTTGTATGTATGTTTCCACTCTTATTGTATGTATATTTGTGGATCTTGGGATCGTTTATATATTCGCTTTACAAATCATCATTGTTGTTGTTCTTGATCTTTTTGCTTAAATGCTCTGGATTTGTGTTGTTGCAGACATGGACACCATAGATCTTGATTAGGAATGATAACTGTTAGTTTCTGGGTTGCAGACATGGATTTAGGACTAACAATCGTAGTGGGTATCGAGTCTAATGCCTCCGTGTTGTTTGTGTCGGTGGAGAAATCGCTGATGTGAATAGTACGGTTGAGCTTTCGTCGGTGTTGCAGACATGGACACCGATGTGGCATCTCGAGTGATGCCCGGTGATGTTGATGCATATTGTGAGTGTCGAGCGACAGATCTTCAGATTTAAGTATTCGACGGGTAGAACGAAATGCAATTCCATAACTATTTCTCTTAGACTATTAAGATTGTTTATCTGCTTTTATTTACTCTTCCCGCATTTACCTTTCCGCACCCAATCATGAAACTTAGAACGCGAGATAGTCGAACGGCAGTTCTTCTTCACCAATCTCTGTGGACTACGATACGATATAACCTATATCACCCGGTAATAAATAATACCTATTACTTTTTGCTTGCCGCTTTACCGCTTCAACAAAATGGCGCCGTTGCCGGGGATTGGTTTTGAGATTAATCGCATTGCGATGGTTTTGTGTTTTAAGTTTCGTAAATATGTGTATATCGTATATTTTGTGCATAGATGTATACTTGTATACTTATACTTGTTTCGTTTTGTTTGGTGAACTTACTAAACAAGTTGAACTCGGATTAGCTCTTAAATTACATATCTTCAATTTTCAACTTGTTTAGTCAATTTCACCATTCCTTGTATATTGGTGTTTTTACACATACTTGTATAAACTTTTGCTTTTGATTCGTTTGTTAAGTGTTTGGGCAGGATGTTTCCTTTAGGTTGCGTTTGAGGCGAAAGCATTGGCGTACCGCGAGGAAGTTTCTTACCATTCGCGAAATAATAAAAGGCGTCGAGCTAACGACGTAAAACGAGCGCTTTTTGGGAGGCACCCCAACGGTTTTATTTTTCTGTTTTTCTGTAAATGAGATGTATAGTTGTTAAGTGGAGGCACACTAGAATTTTTGTTTTGTTGCACTGGTTTTTGTCTTTCTGGTGTAGCGCGCTTAGCGCGCTAGACCGCGCTTAGCGCGGTCTGTAGCTTTTGGCTAATGAATTCTTTTTAATGATTCATTTGACTCGCCTTTTTCCCACTTATACCAAGGCTTTATAGTATGTATTTTATAGTTATAATTTTAATTCTTTTGTTGTTGTTTAGACTCAAATTTTGGCTCGATTACTCGAAGTCGCATTTGGTAATTCTTCAATTTTGATTGATTCAACATGCCAATTGTGCGGTAATGATTGTTCGAATTTGTACATAGCAAGGTACTCGTTTATCGCTTTCTATAACATTACATGTTTAGGAGACTTTTCATTTGTACATTTTTCATATTATTCATTCTTTTTGCATAACTTGTTCATGACTTGAATCACATTAGTTTCCCCTTTTTACCATAAATGTGAGGTGGCTTTCCATTGTATACATATGCGAGTGACCGACATTTCTTGTTTTAACTGGATATTATTATGTTTAATCTGTCGTTTGTATTGATTTTGTGAATGCACGAAAGTGATCAAGGCACTTGTTTGATTTTGAGCGCAACTACCATAAGCCAAATGTCATTTTACCTTGTGAGTGTGTGACCATTAGTACCCCCTTTGAGCCTTTTTGTCATTGTCCATTTTGTTTTTGAACTTGAGACATAGTTCACCCTTTTTGATGGATTTTGATTATCTTTGTTTTCTTGACCTATAATTATGATGTTTAGATGGATTTTTACCTTGCCTTAGAAAGTAGGGAGTATTCACTTTATGTTATGGTTGAATTCAAGTTGGGGAGAAGGTGTTTGCCTCTTTATGATGTGATTGATATGAGGTAGTGGAAAGAAAAGAAAAAGAAAAAGAAAAAAAATGTGAGAAAGAAAGAAAAGAAAAAGAAAGAAAAAAGAGAAAAGTTTGAAAAAGAAAAGAACAAAAAGAGTTTGGAATAAGAGTGTGCTAATAAGTATTATGTTTTGGTTTGACAATTTGTGATAAAGAAGAAGTATGATTGAAATTATATTGTTTGAAACTTTGTGGAAGTAATTACTCCCTTAGGTTTAGGCAAGTTTTTTTGTTTCGATTAGCTTTAGGACTTATCACTTGTTTGTTAACCGAGCCACATTACAACCTTGAAAGCCCTTGTGATTCGTGCCGTTGCATTTTCGATACTATTTTTGGATGAATGCATAATTTTGTCTATTGTTTGCAAGATTGTCGGGTGTGTGTCAAAGTCCTCACCTTTCGGTGTTTTTCATCTACCGATGAGTTTTTGCTAGGCGTGATTCATTATTGAGCTTGTTTTTGTTTAGAATGTTTTGTATGATTATTGTACTTACGATTGGTTTCATTTTCATGTTGTCGTTGTAGGATTGTGGTAAGTATTTACTTTGTTGGTACATTTTTGTTTGAACCGTACAATTGTTTCGTTTTTCCAAATCTTGTTGATTCTTGATTCTTTGATTTTTACTTTTGATTCTTTGAGTGTTTGGCCTTGTTTGAGGACAAACAAGTTCAAGTTGGGGAGAGTTGTTAAGTGCCAAATTGTGTTATTTTGTGTTTGTAAATAGTGGCACTTATCGATACTTTTTGTTAATACCGTTTGAATAATTCCCCGTTTTTGTGTATATTTGTATCGTTTGTGTTTTGTTACGTTTTCGCGTAAATATGTACCGTTTGATAGTTTTGTTGTCTTTTTGTAGGTATTTATGCGTGTTCAAAGCTTTGAGGAATAAAGTGTCGAAGACACGGCGACGAGCACGCGATTTTACCAATTCATCGGCGGACAAGGCTCAAAATAAGGATGATCAAATTCATCAATTTGGTTGAAATTTGTTCATTGTTAGATAGAGCATGGAATAAGCTTTCCAACGCTTCGAACCGGGCGCAAATCGGAGTTACGGTTCTCAAGATATGACCAAAACAAGATTTGCTGTTCTGTTGAGCGCGCTAAGCGGGCTTGACCGCGCTAAGCGGGCTCTGGGAGCATTTTTGACCCATTTGGCAGAAAGTTGGGCGCTTAGCGCGGGTTTTTGGCGCTAAGCGCGGTCTGGCGGTCTAAGAAAAATAAAAAGCAGCCCGCTTAGCGCGCTGGGCGCGCTTAGCGCGGTCTGCGACTTTCAGACTTGTATATATGTTGTAAAAACACATTTTTAGGGTTTTTTATCATCCATTTCCCCCATGGAGTGGCTCTGGTCCAATTTTGATAGTTTAGAGGCTTAGGAAACACCATTGGGTGCGACGTCATGTGGATTGATCATGGATCTGTCTCGATTTCATTGTACCGGTGAGATCTTTCCGGTTCATCTTCTCTCTTCCCTTTGTTTCATTCCAATGGTGGGTGTTGTATGTATGTTTCCACTCTTATTGTATGTATATTTGTGGATCTTGGGATCGTTTATATATTCGCTTTACAAATCATCATTGTTGTTGTTCTTGATCTTTTTGCTTAAATGCTCTGGATTTGTGTTGTTGCAGACATGGACACCATAGATCTTGATTAGGAATGATAACTGTTAGTTTCTGGGTTGCAGACATGGATTTAGGACTAACAATCGTAGTGGGTATCGAGTCTAATGCCTCCGTGTTGTTTGTGTCGGTGGAGAAATCGCTGATGTGAATAGTACGGTTGAGCTTTCGTCGGTGTTGCAGACATGGACACCGATGTGGCATCTCGAGTGATGCCCGGTGATGTTGATGCATATTGTGAGTGTCGAGCGACAGATCTTCAGATTTAAGTATTCGACGGGTAGAACGAAATGCAATTCCATAACTATTTCTCTTAGACTATTAAGATTGTTTATCTGCTTTTATTTACTCTTCCCGCATTTACCTTTCCGCACCCAATCATGAAACTTAGAACGCGAGATAGTCGAACGGCAGTTCTTCTCAACCAATCTCTGTGGACTACGATACGATATAACCTATATCACCCGGTAATAAATAATACCTATTACTTTTTGCTTGCCGCTTTACCGCTTCAACAGCAAGCTGCTCAGATAGAAGAGAAAATCTTACATCAGAAGGCAAAAGTAAATTGGCTGAAATATGGAGATGGGAACACATCTTACTTCCATGCTACTATTAGGGGAAAGAACAAACATATTGGTCTTTATAACTTAGAAGACTCTAGTCGCAGAAACCTGACTGCACATACAGACATTGAAAATGAAATCATCCAGTTTTATGAAAATCTAATTGGTAAATCTGCAACTAGACTGCAACATGTAGACATAACTGTTCTTAGAAATGGAGCTCGGCTTGAGGATAATGATAGAACTTCCTTTACTCAACCTATTACTGACCAGGAAATTTGGAAAGCCCTTGGTGATATTGGGGACACGAAGGCCCCAGGTGTGGATGGATTTACTGCAAAAAAAATTTAAGGCAGCGTGGACTATTGTAGGCGAGGATGTGAAAAAAGCTATACATGAGTTCTTCACCCAGGAAAGACTGCATCCAGCCATCAAATATGCCTTGGTAACATTAATCCCAAAGAAGAAGGATGCCATAAGCATGAAGGATATGAGACCAATCGCCTGTTGTACTAATATATACAAGATAATTTCAAAAATCTTGACATCTAGGCTAAGTCAAGTGATCCAAAAGATTGTCCATGAAAGTCAATATGCATTTATCCCTGGAAAAATCATCCATGATAACATTATCATTGCACAAGAGTTACTTAGAGGTTACAATAGAAAATATATTTCTCCTCGGTGTGCTATTCAAATGGATGGGCAAAAAGCGTATGATACGGTGGAATGGATAGCTCTTGAAGGCAACCTCATTGAAATGAATTTCCCGCCCCAATTCATTAGATGGATTATGCTCTATGTTAGTACTGTTTCGTACAGGTATACGATAAATGGCCAACAAAGTAGACTGCTAAAGGCTCGTCGTGGTTTATGGCAGGGTGATCCAATATCACCGTTGTTGTTTGTTCTTGTCATGGAGTACCTTCATCGGTGCTTGACAAAACTACAACATCAGCCTGGTTTCAAATATCACCCTGAGTGCGAAAAGTTGCGCATTACAAACATTTGTTTTGTAGACGTCTTAATAATGTTTGCCTGAGGAGACGACATCTCAATTCAACTCATGATGGCAGAGTTCCATAGATTTTCTGAGGCAACAGGGTTGAGGGCAAATCCAACTAAGTACAAATTCTACTTTGGCGGTATGCCTCTTCATATCCAATAGAAAATTCTAGTGACTACTAATTTTTCTGTTGGGTGTCTTCCATTCAAATACTTAGGTGTCCCTATGGCTAGTAGGAAGCTGGCTGTGTATCAATATGAACCACTTATTGAAAAAGTTGTGTGTAGAATTCGTAGTTGGACTGCGAAGTTGCTGAGTTACGCAGGTAGATTACACCTTATTAAGAGTGTACTCTTCGCAACCACAGCTTACTGGATGCAAGTCTTCCCGATACCGAAGAAGGTACTCCATAGAATCGAGGCGATCTGCAGAACATTTTTCTGGTATGGGACTGATTGCATCAATAGGAAAGCTCCTATTTCCTGGGACATGGTCTGTCATTCTAAAGCGGCAGGCGGGAAAAATATTACATCGTTAGTTGAATGGAACATAGCAACAATAAGCAAGCTCCTCTGGAACCTTCTAGCCAAAGAGGATAAATTGTGGTCAAACAGATGAATACCTACTATATCAAGGGGCAGCAGATCATGGAGTGGAAAGTGAAAGATAACTGCTCTTGGACTCTTAAGAGAATCATACAATGCCGGGATAAAGTTCGTAACACCGCATATTGGGCCACTGCTGTGCAAACGCAGGAATATATTACAACTCATATGTATTGAGCTCTTCGAGGAACTCAAGTTGATGTCACTAAGAAACGGGTGATGTATCACAATGGTGCTAGACCTCGGGCTCGATTTATATTGTGGATGGCGCTCCTTGGAAGATTATCAACTAAGGACAGATTATTACGTTTTGGTGTTAACACTAATGGTGAATGTTGTTGGTGTCGGCAAACGGAGACAATTGAACACTTTGTTTTTTGAGTGTAGCACCACTTGCGCTATTTGGAAAAACCTGCTGGACTGGCTGGGATACAACAGAAAGCCGGCTGGTTGGGATAGAGAAAAATAGTGGATTATTCTTGAAACAAAAAAGAAAAGGTGGAAAAGCCAAATTCTAAAAGTGGCAACGGCTGAAGCGGTCTATGAGATATGGCGTAGACGGAATGAAACTACCTTCTCCCAAAGCTCCAATGATAACCTGGAAGAGAGAATTAAAAGTAATATTGTGGAAAGGTGTACTATGCATAGGAAATTATGTGAACACATTAATGTTACTACTCTTAGCATAGTGTAATCCTCGAGTTGTTAGGTAACTTGGATCCATACGATCGGTTTGTATTAAATCGTTTTGGTAATAAAGATATCCTTCATTTCCAAAAAAAATAATTATAGGAACTAAAATATGTTATATTTTTAATAGGGACTAAAAATAAAATTTGAGATATTTATAGGGACCAAAAACATATTTAGCCCTTATTTTTTAAATTATAAACTTACATATTCAATTTGAATGAGAATTCTATTTCTTTCAAAAAAAAAATTCTATACATTTCTTGTGACAATGAACTCCAACCATCATAATTCTTAATTCAATTTTATATAAAATAGTGACGATCCTCCTTCTATCCAAATCTACAAAACACGACATATTTTGAAAATGCTTCTCATAATTCAAATTCACATCAAAATCCAGATTTTCAAATTTCTATTTTTATCCTAAATCCACAAAATAAATCACTTTGAAAATTACCCATATCATACATCATATTTTCCATATCAACATCAACAACCCATTGATATGGAGATGGAGATGGGCTTTTATTGGGAATATTTCTCAAGTCAATTGTAACTTTTATGAGTTTGACAAAAACCCATTGTTGTACTTAAGTTAGGTTTTAATTGGTGGGCAATTTCCCTCGCGGTTTCGACTGTGTCTTTGTAATCTCGTTTTGAGAACGTTTGTTCTATTAATATATCTTGATTACAAAAAAAAAACAAGGCTACTACTTTGTTTTAACGTTTATGAATTTTTCGATGTATTTTCTTATAATTTATTTGTGTCATTTAGTGGGTTATTTAATATAATTTTATTTTGCTTTTATTTATTTATTATTGAATATTTTAATATATTTCAAATATATATTGTTTTCTTTTTAATACACTTTAATATAATTAAATTATTTTTTTCAATTATATATTTATATATTAATGTAAAATATAAATTTGGAATATATTTTAAGATTATTTGGACCAATTTTAAAATTTTAGATGAATAGTATGGATATTTAAAAAATATAGTAGGGTAGTTTAAATAACTGGAAAATGCAAAATAATATGTTATATTAAGTAGAGTCTATTTTATCTATCAACTTGGGTGGCATGGATGTGGGTGTTCTAATAAAAATTGATTTAAAATATTAATTTATTTTTAAATAAAATAAATATAAAAAATGACATGGCATTGAATGTGAATTTTTTTTTTTTTGAGTATCCTAGTGGCTGAAATTCACCTTATTAAAGATAAACACACGTGAGATATCGCAGGTTTGAACTCGTGCTCATGCACCTGATATCTCTATACAACTATTAACTGAGCTGCCTTTAAGAAATTAAATGTGATTGTTTAATTGGTCGAGGACACTGATATCCAACTAAATTTAAAGGTACCATTCACTTTAAAAAAAATATTACATAAGACATTTTATTAGACCGTCTTTTAGAGCGTTTTAAGTCAAATTTGACACATTTAAATTATGATTCAATATAGAGGTTGATAAAATATTCGTTAAAATTAAATATTTTCAAAAAATTTATATTTTTTTTGTCATATTTGATTAACTTACATATATATATATATATATTTGAGTCCAGTACCCTAAGGCTATATATATATATATATATATATATATATATATATATATATATATATATATATATATATATATATATATATACTAGTTAACAAACAAGTCAGTGTTTAATTAACACGATATATATTTCCCTAAGGCTATATATATATATATATATAGCCTTAGGTACTGGACTCAAATATATATATATATATATATATATATATATATATATATATATATATATATATATATATATATATATATATATATATATATATTTGAGTCCAGTACCCTAAGGCTGTAATTTTAAGACAAATTGCACTATATATTAATTTAGTAAAACAAATAACTCTTGAGAATCCAAATAAAGAATGAAAGGAATATCAGGTGTGAATGTGTGATGGACAGTCTAAACACCTAGTGCAAGCATAGCCTAACAAAAGAGCCTATATCGCTATAGCAAGAAACCAAAAACTTATTTAAAAATATAAGTTTTTTATTTATAGAACTAAAACACAACCGAATAACAACTCCCCCACCCCAAGGAATAAGTGTATGATTAGCAGCAACTACCAAGATGCTCATGCTGCAATAAAACCTCTCAAACTTCAGAACAAATTCACAAGTCATACAAAACTATATAATATAATCTAGTAACTAGTAATCTACTACTATATTCAGTTTTATTGCATTGCATGAATACAGAAAAACAAATTTGAACTATTAGTGTAATCCAAAAATCAAACCAAATGGGTCACTAAGAATTTTTTTTAATTTAACTCCTCTTAATGTGTAGTGAAAACAATAAAAGAGATTAATGTTCCTCTAAAATAATTTTAAAATATACTCACTGTATCAAAGAAATATAAATTTTTTTAATATTTATTTTATTTTTCAAATATATTATTTAATGTTTTTAATAAAAACAATTTGTTAAAAAAATAAAAGACATAAAATCTAACTCATAAAAAATATTATTTAATAATATATAATAAATTATTCAAAATTACTTTATTTTATATTATATATATATATATATATATATATATATATATATATATATATATATATATATATATATATATATATATATATATATATATATATATATATATATATATATATATATATATATATATATATATATATATATATATATATATATATATATATATATATATATATATATATATATATATATATATATATATATATATATATATGAACATACAGTTCATGTCTGTCAAGTAGATAATTTGTTTGATATCAAATCTAAAAAATCAAAATTATGAAGATATTTTGAATTTCCGACTATGAAATGTTAAAGACAAAATACACAAATTAAAAGGAAAAAATTATGGAGCCTGTGATTTACTGGCAAGGCACCGTTCCTCCTAAAGTTTGATATGTTTTGTCAAGTGTTATTTTTTACCAAAAAATATTTTGAATATTAAAGTAAAATTTGACTACGAAGTAAATGTAGTTTTTGAGTACTCGTAAACAACAACACGTGCTCATAATTTTTTCTTACTTAATTCTAGTGACTAGTTAAGTAAGCATAAGATGTTATCAGTGTATTATTTTTAGATTTCGTTTTATGACTCTCTTATTTTTAAATGATAAAATTTGTTATGTTTATCATATGAAGTGATTGGATACCTTTAGGACACGTAGTTCATTGT
Organism: Vicia villosa; assembly: GCF_029867415.1. Classification (NCBI taxonomy): domain Eukaryota; kingdom Viridiplantae; phylum Streptophyta; class Magnoliopsida; order Fabales; family Fabaceae; genus Vicia; species Vicia villosa. The sequence goes on from NC_081180.1 coordinate 180,782,225, forward strand.
AGAGAGTTTCAAATAACTAGCAAATATTATCATGAATTTTTAAGATCTCTTTTTCAAGTTTGACTAAGGATATATGGTTTTATTTTAAAACAGAATTTTCAAAATCATTTTTTCAAATAAAATGATCAAACATTTGAGATCGTGCTCTAACAATCAAATATCTTTATATTATTTACATTTGATACTCTTAACTTCATAATATCAAAAATTACAAATCTTTTATAAAGAGTCAAGAGACTCATGTTTAATAATATTGTGTCTCTTAAAAGTAATAATATATCAGCTTGATGTCTACTTGCCTTTTATATTTGTATAATCTTTATTTATTAAAGAATATCAAATCCATATAGGCTACCAGATATTCGAATTCCTACTATAAGAGTATTCCTATTTCATGTTTATTTTATGTTCAGAGATGTTTATAATATAATTATCTATAAATTATAATTGAGAAATCTTATGAAAAACTAAACTATGTTCCCGATTTGATGATTTTTGTTCTTATAATCTAAATTGTGAAAATAGTTTGGAACAACCTAAGTTGCACTTAATCATGGAGAAAAAACCACATGAATAATATTCACATGTTAGATGGTTTTAGTCAAAAAAACTTGATGACTCCACAACAAAATGAAATACAAAGCATGCGTAGTGGTGGGGCTACCTTACAAAATGGGCCCACAAAATCAATGTACATATCAAATTTGGGTTTTGGGCCCACCCTATCAGAAGCCCAAATAGGCACTACTATTTCACCCTCCATTTTGTCAACTCAATCTTCATCATGCCTCTTTCTCAATTCTCTTTTTCACTTGTACAATTTAGGGGTGATCAAAACCAAACCAACCCAATAGAAAACCGCAAACCAAACCAAACCAAACCGAAACCGCAAAAAACCGTATTTGGTTCGGATTAGTTTGGGTCATCTTTTAACAAAACCGCATGGTTCGGTTTGGTTTGCGGTTTGTATTTTATAAACCGAACCAAACCGAATCAAACCGCATTATGTTACAACCTAACTTTTACTTAACTCACATCCAACCCAAACTTAAATCTATAATTCTTTAACCTTATGATTACGAACAATTTTCTCATCCTTACACATGATTTTAGTCTCGATCTTCTCAAATCTCTAATAGCATTATCGCGTCTTCTTTGCCACATACATTTTCCCTCTTTTTCTATAATCTCTACTCTCTTATATTCTTTCTTTTTCACCTTCTCATTTTTAGGCAAACGTTCCCTATTTCAGTTTCGTTTTTATCGCACATCTTCTTCTCTAATCTCTCAACTCTTTTGTTTTTTCTTTTTCACCTTCACTAATCTCTCGTATCTTCTATTTTTTTGTTTCATTCTAATAATTTTTATATTGGTTTATACTATTATTTTATGTTTATTATTCCACTTTTGTCTAATTTAATTTTTACATATTAAATAGAAAGTTATTGTCAAAATATGACGGGTTTTGTTGTTATTTAATAGTGTATGAATGTCTAAATACAAAGTTTCGTTATCATCTATATGTATATGAATGGTTCAATAAAATATTTCTAAAAAACCGAACCAACCGCACCGAACCAAACCGCATTAGGTTGGTTTGGTTTGGTTCGGATTTTTTTTAAAAGTCAACCGAACCAAACCAAACCGCACAATTTTTTCTCTTGCGGTTCGGATGATTTTTTTCGTCAAAACCGCCCAAACCGCACCGCGATCACCCCTAGTACAATTTATCTTAACAAAAGAGTTGCATATGTCACGTGGCACACGTGAGGACTGTGGTTTTTATAGTGTAGGGTAGAGTATAGGGTAGGATCTAGACTCTAGGGTTTAGATGTGGGACCAATAGTATATGGTCCACTATATAGACCCTAACCGTCCAAGATGTATATATGACACCTATATTCTCTCTTTGGTAACTAAGAACATCAATTTTGACTTCCCTTTTAAAGAGTTTGGTAATGCATGCGTGACTTTATAGGACTTATATATGTGGAATGTATATTTACCATGAAACAAAATAGGACACTAACATTACGTCAATCTACAAAGTGAGATAAATGTTATTTACTTTCTAGTTGTGTTTTTTTTACCTTTCTTCAAAGAGAAAATGAGACTTACGTAGTTAATTAATGCATGCAAAAAAAATTCTATTAAAAAAATGTAGAAAGTGGTTTTTGTACAAGAGAAAAGAAGAAACAAGTCTACTATAATAATAGTAATAAAATCGATGCCTACAAAAGTCCCTTCCTTGCCCTTATTAAATTTGATTACAAGGAGTTTTTTGGTCCTAAATTATCAATGAGCAGGTGTAATCATGATTAGTGGGTTACTATCAACATATCAATTAACATATTAATATAAGAAAATTAATTTTTCTGTCTTTTATTTTTTATTTGTTATTTTTTAAATACTAAATTAATTTTTAATTATAATTTCATTTTTAAACAATTCTGAATTAATATCAAAAAAATCAAAAAAAAAATTATTTAGAATTGAACTCAGGACCTTTAACCAATACTAGACATCCACTCATGCGATGCACATATATGTAATATTGAATTATTATTATTATTATTAATTTATTATTAATAATCATTGTAGTATAAGCAAATAATTGAAAATATTAAATTTTTTAATATATTACAAAAAAATCAATAAATTATTAGTTTTTGGTGAAATTTAAACTAATGATAATAAACTATAATTATGAAATGGAGTTTTATGAATAAATGGATAATATAATATAAATATAAGTTAACGGGGATTAATGAGTTAAAACATACTCCTACTTTTTCAGTGAAACTTATAACATAAAAAAATTAATAAGATAATGTAAATTAAATATCAATAGTATTATAAGAAATTATTAAATATCAATACTAACTTTGTATGCAATTTCTTCCTTCATTACATGTTGGCACATGCAAAAACAAAATAAGTTTTTTTCTCTAAAGGATATAAATAATTAATAAAATACAAAAAATAAATAACATAATTAGAAAAAATACTCTAGTTCTATATGAAAAATCCTACCTCCATGTCATGCACTTGCAAAATAATAAATTAATATAATTGAAAATTAAAAAAAAAAAAAACATAATTGAAAAAAAATTAACTACATATGCACTTCATTTATTGATAGCATATGTTGGTACATACTAACAAAAGAATAATTAATTACAAACCTCCGAATATGTTATGTTACTTAAAAAATTCAAAGGAGTGTTTGTTTGACATATTAAAAACTTATTCTTGAAAATCTAACATCGAAATGTGAAATAGCTATGTTTATTATAAAAAAAAATACATAATTATTTCAAAGAAAAAATTATTACCTAAAATTTTTCATTACTACCTAAAAATAAAGTTCTTATCATTTTATGCCTATATATAATTTTTTTCGAAAAGAGTTTGAAATCCAAAAAAACAAACACTCCCTAAATTTAATTTTAAACCTATGTATCCAAAATTTAACAGTACTTACACCATTTAACCGATTTGTATATTATCAACCTTACCCTTGACAACTTTGATTTTTATTAAGCAGTTGTATAAAACTAAGCTAGAGATCGAAATAAATTTTATTAAATTCTTTAAAACAATAAAATAAAACAACTTTATTAATATATTCTAGTTTTAATAATATTATAATCAATTATGAAATATAAATAAATAACATGCAATAGACATTGATAAATGATACAATGGAGTTTTATTTTTATTTACACCTAACTGCAGAAATAGTTTAATTTCGTGTAGAATTCTTCAATCATTGATATAATGATACCTGTTGAAATAAAATATTTTTGTCAATAATATAATAAATTGATAAAAGAAATTTTAATTGAAGCAGTGCAGAAATAATTTAGAACTTAAAACTTTTGAAAAAACATATGGATAAATAGAAATAAGAGAAAGAGGGAGTATAACTGTTTGCTGAAGGAAATAATTTTGAAGAAATGTCAACAATTTTAAAAAAAAAAATTCTCGGTGCTTCATATGATGTTCTTCGATCAATTTCAATCTCTTCTTCTCACTTCTTAGTATTTATAACATAGAGTTAAAAGCTTAAGAAATAGTTGAGAGATTAAATGGTATTGGAAGTGTAGGTGATTGTGGTGAATAATGCAGGAAAAATTAGACTCAAATTAATTCAACTGCTACCCTAAGGCAATAAATAAATATAATAATTATTAAATATTAAATTAATTGAATTTTATTTTTAAAAGTTTTAAAAATAATGAAATTAACTAGAATTACGGAGAGAAATTTGAAGAAAAAAACGTAATAATTAATTAACTAATAAATAATAAGAAAATTAGTTATTTTTTAGTGGAGAGTTAGTGGGTTACCGGAAGAAAATTAGTTTTTATGTAATAATTAATTAAATTAAATTAAAATGAATATAAATACTAAATAATTACAAAATATTTATTTAATAATAAAGATAAAAAAATCAAACGAATATAAAAGTTAGTGGTTTAGTGGAAGAAAGTTAGTTTTTATTAAATTATTAATTAAATATAAATAATATATAATTATCAAAATAAACTAAATTAAATGTTATTAAAAACAGATTATAAAATAAATAAAACAGATTAATATATATATATATATATATATATATATATATATATATATATATATATATATATATATATATATATATTATTAAAATATTTTATTATAAATAATTTTAAAATTGATTGTTATATATAATTTTACTTAAAAAATTGACTATATGTATTATAATATTGTGTTATATATATATATATATATATATATTAACAATCACTCTACTATATTTATTTCCTATTTATAACAACATTGTGCTACCATGACTACTTAATTATTTTCTTATTTTTTTCTAATAAAATATACATTTATGACGGACCGAGATTACTTAATTTATATACATAATTTAACCATCACTATACTATATTTATTTACTATTTATAACCATATTGTGTGACCCGTACAAACGCAAAAGTAGATGACTACTTATGTAACATTCCTAATTCTCTAAAAATGAACAAGTGAAGTCGGACCTAATGACTACTAGTGTCAAGATGTCATTAAGCCTTTGTATATCTTAAGAATTGTTAGAGAAAGATTAGGTGGATTAGTTGGAATCCAAAAATATTTGTTAGAATTGAACCAAATGGCAATTTGGTGATTTTGGATGAAGATCAAGGATCAAAGGCATGAATAACTACCATTATTTCTCCCTCAATCAACCAAAGTTACAATCTTCATCATCAATAAGGTGAGTTCCATAGTTAGAACTTGGGTAGGATTTGGGTTTTGCGAAATTGCATGATTAAGGGTTTAGATTATGATCAATACCTTGCATGTTGAGTTAATCTGTGAAATATGCTATGGGTTATTGAAATAGGATGGGGTTTGGATTTGGATTGTAGGGGAATTAAAAGATGAGTTAGAACACTTTTGGGACTGGTTCTATGCAAGAAAAATGTGATTTTTGCTTTTGGTTCAGTGAGCAATCGATTGCATGGATCAAGCAATCGATTGCACTGTGAAAAATTGACATTCTACGGTTCTGGTTCTGTGAGCAATCAATTGCACACCAGGGCAAATCGATTGCACCTGACAGAAAATCATCCCTTAACTGTTTCGACCATAATTGGAGTTGCCATCGGAGGCATTGGAAAGCTAACGGAAAGGGTTATGAGATGCCTAAGCTTCCACAACTTTAGCATACTCTTAAGTACTAATCAAATCCATGTGAATATGAATGTTCTTGTACCATGATTAATAAAAGATAATGTTTGGATAATTGGTTTGTTAATCATTCTAAAGGCATGTGTGCTCAAGTGTTCCTTCAACTAGGTTGTAGGCATCATGGAATGAGTGGTGATGGAAGTAAAATCTAGCCACGTACACTATAAGATGTTAAGGTCTTATAGGTTGTGAAGCTAAGCATGTGAACCAAGGGATCAAGAGATCTCACAACTTGGTGTAACTTGTGTACATCAATTAACAAAATATGGATATGGTAAGGTGAACCTTAGGATACCTAGACTAAGATAAAGGAACGGATGCTATCCTACTTTTCTCTTTCTCATATCAAGCGGATACTTTCGAAATCTTACAATCTAATGGTGGTAGTAATTCTGGACGAGGGGTTAGAGGACAGACAAAAGGACAATAACTACGAGTAGGCACGTTACATATATGTTGACTACTTCTTATGAAGAAATTCCAAGGATGCCCATGTGCCACATATTTTGCAGGTATTCTCGGGCTTTGGTCATGGGTCGGCTCCGTAGTTCAGGAGCTATTCTTCGGGGATGAACTCCCAGAGATGTGTACCTCACCTTCTCCTTTTGTTTTTTCCTTACAGGTGAATGTCTATGTGAGATTCGGACCCAGGAAACTGGACGAGTTGAATCGTTGTAGCGATTCAATGTCGGTTCCATGATTCTATATAGTCCAAATTCATTACTAGCCAGATAGATTTACAGATATAATTTTGGATCTTGTTTCCGAGAGCAGCTAGGCAGGTAATCTCGGAAGACCAGACCTTGAGGGTAGCTCCCGACAGAAGGCTGACAGGTAAACCCGAAAGACCTATTCTAGAGGAAACATGTACCTAATATATGAACATGTGATATGTTCTCAGAGAATCCAATCTGGTTGTGAGTAGACACTCAATCGTGGTGCTGCGAGTTGATAGACTTTCTTGTATTGGAGAGTGAGGACACCTTAGGATATGAGATGGATCCGTAGATGATGCATGTACCCTGTAGAGCAGAGAGGACCCATAAGATAGGGGAACTCACTGAGATATAGTAATCTCACCCCATTCATCTTATTATTTTTCAGGTATCGTGCAAGATCGAGTTTTGCCAGATGCTTGGATCAAGAGCTTTTGATCGAATGTCGTGAAGATCGTGCCTGATCCTTTCTGCTGTTGTGTATCTTTATCATTGTGTAGAAATATTCATTGTATCCATCTTCGAGATGATTTTGAAATTTATACAACTTATGTCATTATTTCTGTCTTTTGTATGTACTCAGTATCAGTTATTAATATTTTACTGATATGTAGGGTTATCAATTATTCATATTATAAAAGCAATACAAAATTAATATCACAAACTTAAATAAATTTAAATTAATGTATCAATTTTATAGATAATAAAACAATATCCGCTCGTCATATATCTATATATTTAGAATAACAGTTAATGATATTAATAATTGAGACTTGATACATGAATGGGAGTAGCTCGAATTAGACCAAATTAAAAAAAAAATCCAATGAAATTATTAAAATAAATAATACATCATGAATTCTTCAACACAGCGAAAGACGCTCCATCAAGTCCCCAATTCCGCTACTCTCCTTCTTGAATATTGACTAGGGGTGTGCAAAAAAACCGGTTATTTATAATCAAATTAGTATCCAAATTGTTCTACTTTTTAAAACCCAATCCAAATGTTAAAATATAAAAGTGGGTATCCATTTTGTTATCCAAATATAAACCGGTACCCACATTAATAATGTGGTTTAGTTATTGGGTATCCAAATACCTGTCTCTTTTATGGTTCACCACATATATATATATATATATATATATATATATATATATATATATATATATATATATATATATATATATATATATATATATATATATATATATATATATATATATATATATATGATGATAAAAGTTAAATTTTCATGAAGTAAGATTGAACTAGATTACCGACCCGTGCTCTGCACGGGTATGTTAGAAATAATTTTTTAATAATAGTTGATATTTATTTGTTATTTGCATAAAAATTATTTTATAGACCATATAGATTATATTGCAATTATACTATTAATTATTTAGAATGTATAAATTAGAAGAAAGAAAAATTAAGTAACTAAAGAATATTATTAAATATTTTTTTTAAACTACATTTGATATTGTATCTATATCTTCACATTCATCTTTAGTCACCAATATCTTCAACCTTTTTTTTGAAGTAACCCGTCATATGGTAACATTTAAACTTTTTATTGACTTTTTAAGAATTAATAATAATATATTCAGCTAACACTATTAAAAATAATAATATTATAATAATAAGAATATTATAAACTTCAAATAAGATATTTAAAATTTAAATTTCATAAAAATAATATGAATTTTTTAAAAAATTAATAAAATAAAAACTCATAGAAATAAAAATATTTTGGGATTTAAATTTACAAAAATATGAATATCATTTAATCTTTTGAGTTATAATAAATAGTTAAGACAAATTTAATATATATATATATATATATATATATATATATATATATATATATATATATATATATATATATATATATATATATATATATATTAAATTTAATGATATTAAATTTCCATTCTAATTGCAATTTTTTATAAATACGACTGTTGTAACTTAATTATTAATAGGAAATAAGTAACGAGCTCGTTTGGCCCAACTTTTTATCTACTTTTCTTCTCCTTATAAGGAGATGGAGGGCCAAACACATTTTTCATAAAGCTCTAATGAAAAAAAGTAGCTTTTTTTTAAAGACAAAAAATTGAATAAAAGGAGCTTGTAAAAAAGGCGTTGAAACAAACTTTTTCGGAGCTTAAAATATGTGGTCGCGGTTCGAATCCCAGCAAAAGCACTTTTTTATAAAAAAAATGGCGCTAATGTAGTAGACGGAAATTTTTCAATTTTTTTTACGGTTCATAACATCTAGAGTTATGTTTTATTTATTCTTTTTTTCTTCTTATGTTTACATCATCATTTTTGTAGATACTAGTATTGTCCAACTTTTTATTCGTTTTATATATTATATCTTGTTTTATTGTATAATGATTTTCAATAATAATATTATGAATTTCTTCTACTATACACTAACTTATAGATATTAATATAACAATTAAATAATACGCATTATATATATATATATATATATATATATATATATATATATATATATATATATATATATATATATATATATATATATATATATATATATATATACGAAACAACTTTTAAATTAAAAATAACTTTTAAAAAATAATCATAACCAAACAACTTTAACTTTATTTTAAAAGCTCTTATTTTTAACTTTAACTTTAAAGTAACTTTTAAGACTTAAAAAAGTTGGGCCAAACAAAAGTATAACAACTCTAATAATGATTGTTAATAGGTTTTAGAATATGAGAAGTGTAACAATAAATAATGAACTATAAAATTTTAAAGAAATTAAATATAATAATACCCTTATAATAATTAATAATGTAATTTCTTATAGTGTTAATATTTAAAAGAATTGAATAAAATAAAAATGTGAGCTATAAGTGTCGTTAATAAAAATAATATATTTATTATTTATATTAGTTACATTGTATCTCATCATTGTTTAAATATAAGGATATTTAAAATGAGATAATAGTCTTTGGTATTTAAATCAACTATTTTCATGAAAATGATATTATAATTGTCTTCATCAAAATTAAACCTGTAATGCCAAAAATATACTATATCAAGCAAGAAACATTATCACAATCACAAACTTTCGGAATCAAAATAGAGTAAAGTTGTAGAGAAGAAAAATGGTTAATAATCAAATAAAGAATGAATTATATTTTATATCATATTTTAGAATTAACACACGAACCATCTAATATGCACATAAGAATCAATATAATTAATAATTGCCTTTTTTTCAATAATAATTTTTCTTAACATATCCATTACTTTTGACATTTTATACAAAGTAATATTGATACACCAATAAAAAGTTTCTTAAGTAGTATTAGTTTGACTTTTAATAGCGTTCCGTTACTTATTTGTTGTTATTTATTTATTTTAAAGCATTAACAATCTACTTAGATCAGTATCAGCTGAATACATTTGGAAACAATAGAGTTATGAAACATATCACATCCAAACTCTAATTCAACTTTTTTAAAATTAAAATAGAGTTATGAGCTTCCACATTACAAAGCCTACTAATAAAATTAAAATTCAAAATTATGAGCTTCCACATTACAAAGCCTACTAATAAAATTAAAATTCAAAATTTTACATAAGAGCTCCACACTCATGAATAATATCCTCAACGCATCTGTTTGGACTTTTATGCTTTGAATGTTATTTTTCATTGACAACTAAAGACATCATTTGATTCCTAGAGTTTCAGTCAGGCTAGAGTCAATAGTAATTGTCTCTTACTTGCAAGATTCCAATACAATTTCATTGTTAAACAATCTTATAACATAACTCCAATTTGTGAAGCTATCCCTGTTACACCCTACAACATTAGTTATGAAGTTAATATTAAATAAAATAATAAGAGAAATAGAAAGACATTATTTCAAAAATAAATAACAGAAGGCAGAGGAAATTAGAGAAAAAAAAGTAAAAGTTCTTATATTCTCTTTCATCTTCCACACCCATAAATAGATAAAAATGAAGAAATTGTCTTAACTTGTAAGAAAGCTACATCCTTGAACAAATATTGGTTGAATCTATGGTATAGATCCTAATGTCATTTATAATTGTTATACAAATTCAACATCCTTGTACGTGAAAAATGGAGTGCAGTTAGGAAAGGTTGAAAAAAATGGATGATGAATTTTAATGTTTGTCTATGGTTTAGTTTGTATGCTATGCTATAAAGGGACTGAGATATCCTTTATATATTAGTTATTGAAATTATGGAATTAAATCATATTAATGAGTTTTTTTAAGTGAGGTGAGTAACCTGTAACCGCTACACTAAATTAATATTAATGGTGGATTGGGGAATATAATGAGTTTACGTTATACTACTATAAAATAGGTGGAGAATTAAAATTGCAATAAAGTCTTTTCATTTTATTTGATATACCATCTTCAAGTAATCAAAAAATTAAAAGAATTAGGATTTTCCCTAGAGTTGTTATCATGAAAATTTAATTAAAATATTTTCAAATTATACATTAAAAATAATTATATTTTCAAAATAACTAACAATAATAAAAAATAAAAAATATTTATATTTTTTAAATTTGAGAAAATATTACTATGTAATTATTATTAATATTTTATTTATTTAGAAATCAAAAGATCATATTTATTTTGAGAAAATAATATCAATTTTTGAAAAGAGACAATTGTATTGACTCTATTCAATTTTTAGAACTAATTAGTTATAAAAAATGAGCTACTCAAATCATGAAATTTAAAATACAAAATATTTATAATTTATAATTTGAGAAAATATCACTATGTAATTATTATTTATTAAGAAATCAAGAGATCATATTTATTGAGAAAAATATATCTATTCTTGAAAAGAGACGATATGATTGAATGGTAACCGAAAGAGGCAATATAATTGAATAATTATATTTTTTCATTATTATTATTATATCATTATTATATTTTCTCATTATTATTATTATATCATTTTTAATTGATTGAATAGTAACTGAAAGAGTTATAATTTGATGACTTATAACCAATTAATTTTTTCATCATATTAATATTTTAATGCATATTAGATAGAGAGTTAAAGAGAGGGGTAAAAAATACTGAGATTTACAATTTCATTACAATATTGAATTATTAATTAATATATATTTTATTATATTTTTTAACTTATATTTTAGAAACGATAAATATATATTAAAATTGTATTTAGATTTTTTTATTTCTTTTTTATTATAAATTATTTTATATAAAATATTTATTTATATACTTTTTGAATAATATATATTAAAATTGTATTCATGTTTTTTTATTTTCTACTATTGCAAAATAGATAAATAATTATATTTTTTATAAATCAAATTATTTTTAATCGTGGTAGCTAAATATTATATTATAATTTATTATTTATATTATTATTTTTAACAGTGATGCTGAATATTATATTATTATTAATAATATTATTTAATTTATAATCATAATTATTATGTTTATTATTATTATCATTACTATTATTTTGATTATTATTATTTTGTTTATTATTAATATTGTTATTATTATTATTTTATTTTTATTTATTTATAATAATATAAATAATAAATTATAATATAAATATTATTTATATTTTTAACAATAATATTATAAATAATAAATTATTTTTAATATAAATATATACATATAAAAAAAGTTTTATCTAATGTTTTTATACTTTATAATTAGAATATATTTGGGAGTTACAAAATACTAAATAATAAAATATTATTAAAAATATAAACATTAAAATACATACACATAAAAGTTTTTTATGTAATATTTTTATATTTTATAATCGGAATATATTTGAGAGTTACAAAATATTAAATAATAAAATACAGTTATTATCATTAGATGAGTAATTTGAAAGAATTTGAGTTTGTGTAAAACTTAATTTGTTGTTCATTAAAAATTAAATATAATTTTTATTATTATTATTATTATTATTATTATTTTAATTATTAATATTATGTCAATTCAATAACTAATAGATTTCAGATTGTGGCAATAAATATATATTATTTATTATTTATATTATTATTATTATTAATGGTATTATTATTATTATTATTATTATTATTATATTTATTCTTAATGTAGGGTTAAATTAGTAAAGTTAAAATTAGGGTGTGAGGTCAAATTTGTAAAATTAGTATTAGGGTTTGGGCTTAGAGTTGCTATCAGGTTGACATGTGGCTAGGGTTGCCATCATGACAACCTTGCATTTATATATACTAGAATGTGACCCGCGCGTTGCGCGGTTATTGATCTTAAAATATTTTTATATTTGTTGTTTTATTTTAAATTTAAGTTTTTGTGTAATAAAAAATAAATATAAAATATAATTGAAATACACATAATGAGTTATTTAATATAAAAATTGTTTACTGTAGAATTTTTTTGGTTAAAAATATGGAAAAAAATTAAATGGCAAACTTTCAACTCTATAAATATAGATTGTGTAATCTATTACAATGACTTAATTGTCCATTTTTCATATTACATTTCATTTGTTATATAATTTATTTCTTAATTATTATATTTTTGAAATTTTTAGACAATGTAAATGACCCTATTAATTATAATAAAAAGGCATGAATACAATTCAACTAAATTTAATATCACGAGTCTTGACCAGCAAATGATTATCATAAATCAATGCAGAAAATGTTTATAAATTACCATGACATTACATTTATTTAGGAATTGGATCTGTTTTTTTTTTCTTCTTCTCGGGAGATCTTTATGTAGGAATTGAATTCCCTCCTGCTTTCTTTCTCAGGATATCTTTCAGGTAGGAATTGGATTCCCTCCTGCTTTCTTTCTCTCATGATGATATTTTTCATATGGATAATATATGAATTGTTGATAAAAAAATACATTTTAAGGAGAGAGAGTGTGTAAGAGAAACATTAGCGATTTTTTTTTCTTTCAATTTTTATGGCATTTATTTGTCTCGATACTCTTGGTTTTAGTTGTTATATTCATATTTTATTTTAGCAAATTGTTTTTACCAATGATTTTTTAAATAATAAGAGTATATAAAAATATATTTTTATTTTTATTGAGTATCATAGTTGTAGTGAACTATTCTTCTTTAGATGAAAAAAACAACTTTAGATCAAATAAATATAACACTAACAACAGTAATGTCGTAGAAATAAGAAAATATTACGATTAAAAATATATGTATTTATGTCAATACAATCTCATAGACCTCTAGAGTAGCAATGATGCAACAATTAAAATAATAAAAGTCTCATATATCTTTACTCATGGTTCACGTGAAAAATAGTTATATTTAGCAAACTAATACAAAAATGAGAAAGAAAGATAGAATAAGTAACTTACAAAAAAATATCAATAAAAGAAGAGTTTTAAATCAGAAAAATAATAGGACTATAGACATGTACTTACCTAAACAAATATTATACTCCCTCAGCAGCAATAACGTAATATAATTTTATCAACATCTTCTTCTGATTCACATAGAAAAAAAGTCATATTCACATTAACAAATAACAAATTATAAAAATAGTTAAAATATGAAACTAACATAAGTTATACAAATATAAACAAAAATTTTAATATTTGTAATAGAATAACCCGAGTTTGTATTAAGCCACAAAACAAATGGCAAGACACATATGTAAAGTGAAACAAAAACAATTAAAAAAAAAGTGAAGAACACCGTCAAACACCACCAATGATAACTCAATATTACACACATATATACACAACCATGAATATGAATACAAAAATAATAAATAACAAAAAAGTTAACAAATCAAATAAGTAATTAAAACTTATGTCAATATAATAAATGAGTAATTAGCATAATTAAATATTAGGAGTTACAGAATATAAAAAGTTGTAATTAAATATTTATTTGAGTATTATTATATAATATGAAAAGAATTTTTCTTAACTATTTATTAAAAACAAAAAAAGTTACATAATATTCATATTTTTTAAAATATAAATTGCAAATGATTTTTATTTTTATGAGTTTTTATTTTATTAATTTGCTAAAAAAATAAATTAAATTTATGGATTTTTAAATTTAAAATGTCTTAATTAAAGTCAAATATATTATTATTATTGTTATTATTATTTAATAGTGTTAGCAAAATATTATAAGGTTATTATTATTATTAAATAAAACCAATAGTTAACAACAATAGTTATATTCAAATAAACAATAAAAAAGAAGAAGAAATTATAAAAGTAAATAACGAAATATTATATTGATTCTTAAAATAAATTATTACTTAACACTATTGATAAAATATTTAAATAATTGATACATAGATTAAGTTGAGTCAATGACAGTTAAAAATTCATTTGTTCAAACTTCTTCCTCCAAATTTCATTGATCCTTCACCATAAGATTCTGCACAAATATTCCTCCATAATTTGACCTTCCATTAGAGTATCATCCATAGAACCTGAAAATTCAGCTTCAATAACCTTAAACTCATTGAACCCGCACCTTCAAATCAACACAAAACCATACACAAAAACTTCCTCAACCTTACCTTCAAATTCTGCATAACCGAACAATTCCTTCAAAATAACCTATCACACATGTTCATCATCTTCATCAAACTAAATTCACCTGCAGATTTTAGAAAGAACAACACGCATCAGTATCAAATCGGATTTCACATCCACACACTTTCATCACAAAAACAAAACTCACATGAGAATTTCAACGTTTCACACAACTTCAACGATTCGGCTTCAACTTTGCAATCCTTCTGCAATCAAAAGACAGTTAAAATATAAGTGAGAACTAAGAAAAAAATAATAAAAATATCAACACAATATAAAAAGAAGATCTCATTTCCATATGGACTCTGAAGGTAAATAAGACCTATTTATATGAATATTTTTTTAATAATTAAAGAAATTGAAAACAAATTGATGGGTTACCATTTTATCATCAAGAACATTTAATAAATTACCGTTTTATTATCAATATAATTTATTAGAAGAGTTACAAATAATATTTAAGAATAGCTTTAATTTTGTAATCATTATAATTAAAATATGTTTATTGTTCAATATTTCTAATTTGAACATTTGTTTTTAATTTTTTTTATTATAGAAACAAAAGATGAAAATTAACAAAAGAATTATTTGTGAATAGCATAACATGTCTTTTTTATTTTTTTATTTTAAATTTTTATTGAGTAGTAATTAAAAATGCATTTATTTTTTTCATATATAATATATTATTATCAACATATAGTTGCAATTTTAAATAAAGAACTAAATAATTTATTATTGTAATTATCAAATTTAATTCATAATAATAATTTTGTTTTAATATTAATTGTTAATTATAATGATTTTAATCAATTACATATACAAATTTTCATTTTAAATATAATACTGAGCATGTGAGAGGTCATGAGTGTTACTAAAAATCCATAAAATTAATAACAATAATTTTTTTTTAAATATTAAAAATTAGAGCTATTAATAAGAGGAATACAGATTTTATATGAAAATAATTGAGAATTAAAATAATAGGATTTAAAAAGGTGAGAATTTAAATAATATTGTAGAAGGATTATTTAATAGAAACTTTTTTGGGCTAAAATTTTATATCTACATTTTGTTTTAAAAATTAAAATAAGAGCTATTAATAGAAAAATTAAAGATTTTATATTAAAACAATTGAGAATTATAATAATGAGAGTTACATAATAAAAATATAATTTAAATATTTATGTGGTATTATTATTTATAGTAATAGGTGTTACAGTCTTACAAAATAGAAAAAGATGTAATTTAAGTATTTATGTGATATTATTATTTATATTTTATAAATTACATATTTAAATTATTATTTTTGTAAAGAATGAAAATTTTATTATAATGCCACATCAGCATTAGGGTTAGAATTATGTCTAGGGTTGTCATCGTGACAACCTTAGATTTATATTAAGTAGATTAAGATTGGGTTCACTTTGTTGAGATGATTCTGTAAGAACCATGATTGATTCAATCTTTTGGCTTCTCATTCTATCTTAGATCTCTCTTGTAATTCTATAGGCTTATCTAAGATTGAAAAAAACTGACATCATGTATTGGCATAATACATGGCTTCCATCAACGCCATGCAACGTTCCAACTACATTATCTCCAGCTCTTGCAACAGAAGGCATAACTAGTACCTATAATTAATAAACTTTACGATTAAATAGAGGAAAAGTTTTATTTTAAGTCATGGTAAATAGAGGAAAATGTAGCTTCTTTCTTTAAGTTAATTAAAATAAAATTGACTACATGCTACGTTAAGTTAATTAAAATAAAATTGATTACATGTTACATTAAGTTAATTAAAATAAAATTAATTTTAAGTATTGAATAAATTTTAAAAAGTTGGTATTTATTCAAAATGAATAAAATAATTTATGTGAGAAATCGGTTTAAAAAGTTGGTATTAATTCAAAGTGAATAAAATTGATTTTAAGTATTGAATTGGTTTTGACAGAAACCGGTTTAAAACTAGTTTTTTTTAAAATTGGTTTTTTGTGAGAAACCGGTTTAAAACTGAACCGATCCACATGTAAACCAGTTTTTAAAAAATAAACCAATTTTATAAAAACGGTTTTAAACTCCAAACCAAACCATATATATATATATAGTTCAATTTGGTTTGGTTTTTGATCCATACACACTCCTAATACTGACTGTATAATTCTGCTAACCACTCATAAATTTTAAGTTGATCTGACTTAACATTTATGTGATTATAGTAGAAACTCATAGTTAATTTTTTCGAGAATTCACTCTCGCATTGATACTAATGATCAATGGCTAGGTCGTGAACTTACCTACACTTTGATACCACTGTAATGTAATACTATTAGTTGTTATTCTAAATTATGATGCTATCATTTTTTAATTGCAAAAACAATCCTCTTAAAATTACGTTGATATTGATCTAAAAGTGAAAATATTATTATGCATGACCTTTTAACTCTCTATATAAAGATTCATTGTCTCTGGTGCAGGGTCGGCCCAAGGAAAATTTTGGTCTTAAAAAAGGCTTCAAATTTTTTTATTTAGTTATAAAAATATAGAATGACACATTAGTCATGTATATAATTGTAGTTGAGTTGCTAAAATTTAGGTCTCTTTTTTTCTTTTGGTCTTGAGTTCAAATATTAGTAACGGTAAAATTATTATTCAAAAATACATTTTAAATACCTCATTTTAAAATTTGCTTTAGGCCTCTAAACAGATAGGGACGACCCTGCTTTGGTGTTAGGAAATCAAAAGTGTTAAAAGACAATGATATGAAAGTATGTTAGTTGTCGAAATACATTTTTTTTATGTTTAACCATTTTACTTGAAGCGATTTCTTAGTTTGTGTTTCAAAATAAAACCTTCAATCTTCAATCTCACTAGTAGAAAAACTCTGATCAAATCTATGTATATATGTATCCCTCTTACCCAATTGTAGACCAGAATATATAATGGTCTAAGTGTTGATCTCTTCTCATATGAATTATTGGTCAAGAAAACTCATAGATGTTTATTTTCACATATACAGATACACGTTGAAATATATTGAATAGAATATTCTTAATAAAATAATGTTATATTTAAAGTCTGAAAATTTCTTACTATAAGGGCCCGTTTGGCGCGCTGGATAAGGAGACAGGATATGATAAAATTATCCTATTCTAATATAATCTGTTGTTTGGTGCACCAATAGAAAAGGATAATTTAAACCTATTACTAATCCTATCCTATTACCCCTATGTTATTCTTATCCTTATTTTAAGCTGGGTTAGCAAAATGATAGGATAATTAAAACAAAAACACACTTCTGATATTTTTTTCTCTCACGTTCCTTTTCTCACTCTCACGTTCCCTTTCATCTCTACTGTTCCATCATCTCCGCCGTCACCAAATCAATCGCGTTTTCTGCTACGGTAATGTTTTCTTGTTCTAATTTCTCTATAATAACAGTTTCTTCTTCATCAATATTGATTTTTCTCAAAACCCTAATTTTTTCCTTATTCTTTTTTTACTAATTTCTTCTTCTTTTGTGTTCTCTTTGATGTTTTTTTTATGTTTCTACTATTTTGATACCCATTGTGTTAAAAAGTTTATTTTTTTCTTGATACCCATTTTTTTCTACTATTCACTGTATCTTTTGCTTTTCATTGTTTTTTCTGTGTTTCCCCTATTTTAACTCTATTATATGTTATTATATGTTATTATATGGTTATATTAGTGCCCTCATACTACTTGTTCATGTTATAGGTTAATATGGATTCAGAGGATCAAGATATGATGTTATATTTAATTTTAGAACAATCTTTTTTAGAGATGGTTGAACTTTGTTTTACAATTTTAATGATAGTTAGTCATTCTTCACTATGGTTTTATGAAAATAATTTCATTAGACAACAACCGATGGATAGAGAAGGATTAAGGGGGAATTTTTAGAATCTTTGATCAAGAGAGATGCATGGTCTACTTGGAGGGAAAATCTAGCAACTGAAACATGGAATGAATGGCTTGCTAATAGAAACATGAATTAATTATTTTAGTATTAGTTGTCTGCTTTCAACAATTACTTTTTATTTTGTAATTGATATTGGTTTGAGACTTGATTGTTTGATTTTTAGTTTGAGTAATGCATATTGGGTTTCTTTTGTTTATGCTTGATTGTCTAATTTTTAGTTTGATTTATGCATACTAATCTGTTTGTCTATTTTTTGTATGTAAAGGTTAGTATTAATATTTATTCTTTATTGATTTTTTACTTATAATTATTCTCTATGATTACTTGAACAAATATGTTTGTTATTCTTGTGTAGAGTCATCCAAAAGATTATAGATATGCTCCAATCCCACTTTTTGACAAACTTGTCCATGCTTTTGGAAAAGATCGTGCTACTGGTAAAGGTGTTGCTCCCCCTGCTGATAATGTTGAGGAGATAGATAAAGAAATAGAAGAGCTATTTAACGATGAGGAGGATGATGTAGAAATGACTTCGTCGCCGTCTAATAATAAATCTAAAAGGAAGCTCGACAACAAAGATATATATTTCAACAAAAGAAACAAATGAGAAATTCTAATTGCTCAGAGTATATCTGACTTAGGAAAGAATGTAGGGGCGGTGATTGAAAAAACCTCGGAAAGATTGGCTGAAGCTGCAAATCGTCTAGGAGTTGGTAAAGATGTGTTTGATGATTCAAGAAACATCATGAATGAGTTGAAGAAAATGGAGCTAACAGAACAAGAGCGTTTTGTTGCCGCTGACAAAATATTATCTGTGCCACATCGTTTACACATATTTTGGGGTTGTGTTGATGTTGATGACCGTCTCGCATTTGTTAAGTCATTGATGTAGTGATTTCAATACTTTATAATGGTCTTGTTTGACTTTATCTTATTACTTTCTCATTGTTTTGTTGCTACTTTTGCATATGACAATTTAAATTTGATACAATTTAAATTTTAATGTTGTTTTTATTTATAATTATTTACTTATTTTAGTGCTATGAAAATTTTAATTTAATTTTAATTTTAGCATTGTTTTTTCTATATAATTATATGAAAATAAATATTATCCTATTACTATCAAGTGCGTCCAAACTAGAGCTGTCAATATGGGCTACCCGGCCCTAAACGGGCGGGCCCTGGGCTTTTCAGGGATGGGCCAAAAAGGCCCTATATAATATGGGCTCGAGATTTACTACTCGAGCCCAACCCTAGATGGGCTTCGGGCTACCCGACCCTAAATGGGCTTTTTTATTTAAAATAATTAAATTAAAAACTCCATAATATTTATTATAAATAAAATTAAAATTATGTTATTTTAAACATAATACATTTTTAAGTTCTATATTATCTCTTATAAATACTATAATGTGTTTCTAAATACAATATATGTCTAAATTGTATAAAATAATACTTGAATATTTATTATAAGAGAAAAACTAATATAATATGATGAAAAAATATTGATTATATTAATGTATAATATTTAAAGAGAAAGATTGAATAAAATAGAGATAAAATTTAGTGAAGTGAGAAAAATCAATATGCTATTTGGAGTAAGATAACATAAATATTAATATATTTTTAAAAAAATTTATAATTATGCGGGTCTGATAGGCTACCCACAGTCCATATGGGCTAGCCCTAATGGGTAGCGGGCTTTTCAGGGATGGGCTAAAAAGGCCCTGAAAAATATGGGTTCTAATTTTAAGGCCCAAGCCCTATGATTTTTCGGGCCTGGCGGGCCGACCCATATGGACTAGCCCATTTTGACAGCTCTAGTCCAAACACATGATAGGATAAAATAATGTTATCCTGTTACTTATCCTGTATGCACCAAACACATGACAGAATAAATGTCTATCCTGTCACTATCTTATCCTGACTCTATGCATCTCTTTATCCTATCCTATCTCTATCTTATCATGTGCACCAAACGAGCCCTACATTGAGTTTTCTTAAAAAAAAAATTTAAGCGCGTCTTGCAATAAATAAGAGACAAAGATGATAAAAATTTCACTCAAAATTTTAATATGGTTCCATTTCGTGAGATATATGATATATCATCTCAATCAAGCAAGAAATAGTAAAATATTTTGTCAATATAAATGATTAAGGTTAGTCATCGAATTTTATTATACACCAAATAAAAAATATATTTTATTGATTGTTCCAACTTGACTTTCATATGATTAATAATATTGTAGAGTACTTTATATAAGGAAAATTCTTTGCCCACCTCCCAACCTTCTAGGTCACCTCTGGTGAAAAACCACATATACCCCTGACTTCGGAAATGCATTTCTGAAATGCAAGAAAAAGGTGTTTTCGGAGATGCATCTCCGAAAGCGCCTTTTTTTTTCAAAATTTGTCTTATTTCGGAAATGCATTTCCGAAAACACCATTTCGGAAGTTCATTTTCGAAATACTGCGCGTTTTGCAAATTTAGCAAAACAGCCCCCCTCCCCCATTCACTTTACCCTAAATCTACTTCAAACTTCCTCTCTTCAAAAATTTCTGCAAAAGCAAGTGTGTATCAAACAGTTAGACATTCCAATAGCTTCCCAAACTCAACCTAAATCATCCCAATCTCTTCAATTGGTAAGTTTTTCAATTTTTTCAATTTTTAGATCCATTATTAAAATCTCTATTAGGGTGTTTAGAAATTGCAAAAATTGTATTAGGTTAGGTTGGTACTTCTATTTAGGTTGTTTAGAATGAATAAAAGTAGTTTTGAAGTAGGATTTTGGGGTCTGCCTTGGAAGTTGCAGAAAACTTCTTCGCAGGGGTGTTTCGGAAGTTCATTTCCGAAAACACCTCCATTCCCAGTTTTGGAAATGAACTTCCGAAGTGTATCAGAAATGCAATTTTTTTTAGTTTTTTCTGTTGTCTCGCATATTAATCGATTTCAATTGTTTTCAGGAACATGTCAGGCAACCAAGCACGCATCAGACATGGTAGAGAGACCCAAACTGCGTCGGCTAGACGCGAGCGGGCGACGGCGCAGCTGGCGTCGACACAGGGACTGGGGCAGGGCCGGGGACGTGTGCGAGTTCCCGTGGAGATGGACGAGGGTACCTCTACATCTGGATCGAGGAGTCGTCTGCCTCGGGTATCTTCTTCCCGCCAGCGAGAGGAGGAGGAGGCAGTGCCATACCACGAGGCGGAGGAGGTACCGGATGTTGACCCTCCACACGGGGAGGAGGATGAGCAGGAGGAGGGCTACCCGGGAGGGCCCAGTGACACTTCCGTGCTGCTTACCTACCACGAGCACGTTGCTCGGCGTATCTGGGAGGGAGAGGTATTTTTTATAATTTTCCCGACTATATTATTTAACCGTTTATAATTTTGCCGTTTATTCAATATTTTCTTAACGGTCTATTTAACATACTTTTTTATTTGTTTTTTTTGTAACAGGAGAGAGAGCCTTTGAAAATGGTGAACCACTCCCAGAAAGTTTTCAGTCTGTTTAAACCAACTGCTGAGTGATTTAACGACGCTGTGAGAGCTTCACGGCTTAGTGGGCTCTGCATGACGGGGTACACCACCATCAGCCACGGCATGCAGGGGGCCTTTGTGGAGCGATGGCACAGGGAGACGTCTTCTTTCCACTTGTCGGTTGGGGAGATGAAGATCACCTTGCATGATGTGCAGTGTCTTCTCCACCTGCCTATCAGGGGGGCGCTGTTGCACCACTCCCGGATCCAGAGGATCGAAGCCAGTGAGTGGATGACGCTCTATTTGGGTATGGAGCCCGAAGTTGCTGACTATGAGTGCATCACGACATCTGGGCCTCATATCCGGTTCACCACACTGAGCACTTATTTTGAGCACCACCTGGTGGCGGCGGCCGAAGCCGAGGATGCGGGTGACGACCTATTTACACATTATCACCGTGGCTGCGCTCTCCAGTGCTGGTACATGATTGTGGTAGGCGCTGCAGTCTTTGTGGACAAGAGTGCAAGGTACGTCGACGTGACCTACCTCCGCTACTTCATGGACTTGACCACCGTTCACCAGTGGAACTGGGGGGCAGCTACTCTGGCATACCTATACCAGAAGCTGAATGAGGCCTCCAACTGGAGGACGAGGCAGTTGACCGGATCCTGCACACTACTTACGGTACGTTTCATTTTAATTGTTTCGTATTTATTTATGTTTCGTATTTATTTTTAATACATTATCGTGTTTGTGTTTCAGAGCTGGATCATCTCTTACTTCTCCCGCATCCACGACTTCCACATTGATCCTGAGTATGATGACGCCATGCCCAGGGCCGCCAGATACGTTCTCCAGAGGGGGGAACAATGCAGTGGGACCATACCGTGGGTACCTGGACCGCACGATGCACGATGACGTCACTTGGAGGCCATTCAGCGACTACACTCATATTGTCCCCTTTGACGACATATCTTTATATTCTGGCTGGTTAGCATGCGGGACCACTACCATGGTGCCGTATCTCCCTAAGTGGTGCATGCGACAGTTTGGGTATGTGCAGATGATACCCAGGTCACCTTTTGAGGCTGCTCCCGACACGGTGACCCGAGTGCAGCTCACTGGCATATTTGAGGATTGGGAGCGTCATGTGGTACTAGAGGAGTATCGTCGCATTCGGGTCACCCAGGACTGGCGCAGTGTGGAGGGGTACGTCACGTGGTTCTACCGGGTGTCACATCCTCTACTGAGACCCGACGCTCCCGGTGCTCCTAGGCCAGCACACGAGGAGATCCTGGAGAACCAGCAGGCCGAGGATGACCACGCCATTGATCTCCTGCCGATCTGCCAGCGGATAGATATGCTTGGGCGGGACGCGTTGGATCGAGGTATCGTTCATCAGGGCGGTCCAGAGGCTGTCGCCGTGATGGAGATGATCGTCACTGATGCGGGCCGTGCGGCGGCATACAGGCGGCAGAGGAGGTCCCAGGGAGAGAGGGTTAGGCATACCCAGTAGGAGTCTGGGTTTATTTTTTTTGTTTTCGGATTGTATCTTTCGCACACTATTACTACTTGGATCGGCTTGTATATATTATCTGGATTTGATTTATCATATTAGTATTTTTTGTTTGTATGTCGCTCATTTTATTTGGCGTTGCAGTTTAATTAAAAATACGAGACTGTTTCGAAAAACATAAAAAAAAAAACACAGTTTCTGCATAACTCGGAAGTGCATTTCTGAAACCCCCCAAAATCTGAAAAAAAGTGTTTTCGGAAGTACATCTCCGAAAACACCCCCCATTTGGTGTTTTCGGAGATGCACTTCCGAAGTCTGAGAAAATTTAAAAAAAAAAAAAAAACTTCGGAAATGCATTTCCGAAGCAGGGGTAAAGTGAGCTTTTCGCTGGGGGTGACCCTCATAGAGAGGTGGGTAAAGAAATTTTCTTATATAAACAATTTTCAGAGTTAACCAAGGGGTTCTTTTTGACAACATATTGATCTTCTTTGACTTGCACATTTGTATAACAACAGTAAGGTTTATTCTTTTTCTAATACTTACACACAAGATAATTTATATGTAATTATATATGTTAATATACAATCCTACCTTATCCATGGAGTAATTTAAATTATAATAGGGTTTTTTTCTCACTAAAAAAAGCAATATTTTAAAAGAATATATAGTAGACAGTATTAATTAATTGTGACTATAAAGAGGTGTTACATTTTTATGCGCAATTCTTTTAATTTGGCTTTCCCTGTCTTTTTTTCTTTATTAATATGTTACATTTTTGTTTATGCCTTATGTGGATGTCAAAAATTGGAGAACATGGACGAAAAGTGTGTCATAATCTTGGCCCCAATTAGTTGAAAACTGAATTGATTTTCTCTTGGTAGATCTATTTCTATAATTTTTATATCATTGTCACCCTCATTGAATTATTATTGTCGGTTCCCACTATGCCAACTGCGACTGAAAGCTAGTTTTCTTTTGATCGCAAGATAAATATAGTTAATTTTAATTAAGTTAATGCATATCTACTTACGGTTAAAAAAGAAAGGAAGATTAATACTGAGCTGGAATAATATCTATCACGTTTTTAATATTTACTCTTTGGTTCTAATTAGGGGTGGCAATAAAATCCATTAAGAGAATATCCATCCAATCCATCCAATAATTTATCCATCCAATCCATCCATTAAACAAAAAGCAAATTTAATGGATTAGTCCAATCCATCCATAAAACTACATGGATGGATTCAATCCATCCATCTCATTTTATAAATCCGTTGGATTTTAGTTTATTACTACTATTTATTAAATTAACTTTTTACTAAAAAACATGAAAAATCTAAAATTAAACAATTCCTTAACATTTTTGTTTTTCGCAATATCTAAAATTAAACAATTCCTTAACATTTTTGTTTCTCACAATATTCACAGCCATTTGTTTTTCTTTCCTATGTTAATGTTAAAAAAATGAACGGATCAGGACATAAATATTCAACAATTTGTTTTTTTATTTTTATTTACATACTATAGTATACTACATGTAGATTTAATTTAATATGCATAGGGTGGTTTGTTTTCTCCTAAACAAAATTAATGATGCTGATACTTAAATGACTTTGTTTAGTATTAACATTAAAATTGCTTAATTGTTACGCATTGAATTTATTTAATTAAACATTCACGTTAAATTTGTTAAATTGGTATATGCATTGAATTTTAATTTTCTTTTCAATAGAATAGTTTATGGAGAAGTTAGTTGGTTAAAATTAGAAAGTTAATTAAAAAGTTAAGTTAATTAAGACGTTGGTTGATTAGAATTAGATACAAATATTAAAAATTTTAAAAATTTTTAAAAAAAGTTTCATAAAAAAATTGTTTTCGTAAAATTAATTGAAATTTTTTAAAAAAAATATCGAAGTTAATTTTACGGATGGATGGATATCCATCCATTAGAAATACTTAATGGATGGATTGGATGGATTATATCCCTTGGTGGATGGATTGGATTGGATTTTTCAAAAGAAAGTTTAGTGGATTGTTAATGGATTAATGGATCGTTTTGATCCATTCATTAACAATCCAATCCAAATCCATCCAATCCATCCATTTTGCCACCCCTAGTTCTAATAGTAACACATTTTAGAATTTGTGTTATTTAAGAGTGTGTGTGTGTGTAACACTGAGCTGGAATAATATCTATCACATTTTTAATATTTACTCTTTGGTTATGATAATAAGACATTTTAGAAATTTTGTGTTATTTAAGTCTGAGTGAACAAAAAAGTCAAAGTGTGTGAACAAAAAAGTCAAATTAAATAGTATATATACTTGTGGTGAATACAATATAATGACTTTGCATGTGATATGTTAAGCAAGATGTCCTTAGGGTTGCGATATGTGAACAAAAGTGATGATTTGACCTAACCTCTTAGTTAGGTATATATAGTTTGTGTCCTTCGATAAAGAGTATTTGATGCTTTACCTATAATAAAGGCTATGTGCAGCCTGACTCCGGTCCATTAGGGAGCATGATGGGTGATTCGTCTCTATAATATAGGCAGACATGGTTAGCTAAATCAATGTAACTTGGGACTAAATTCTCAATTATGAAGAGGATAATCTTGCAGGGATATGAAGCATGCTTGATGACCCGTCTCCTACAAAATAGGGGAAATATGATAAGCCCCCTGGGCACGTTTAACACGTGTTTGACCTCACATATCCTCTTTGTTGTCCTCTCAGCATTCTTCAAAGTGGGAGGCAAATTGGTCGAGGTTGTTAGCTTGGGTCATAACATAACAGTTCATAATCTTGCAAACACAAGACACGTAAAGGCAAAGTGATTAAGAAGAAATATAACAATCCACAATCCACCAAGCATGACGCATGTAGGGGCATAATATTTTAGTACTGCAACTTTTCAATGTTATTGGTCATGTGTGATTAAGTTGTTTTAATCATAGACATTCAATTGGTGTAGATGGTTTAGACTTCTAATCAAGGGGTTTGCGTGGAGGCCTTTTAAGTTTCTCAATAAAATAAAATGGTGATGATTAATTATCTTGGGAAGGACCACTTAATCTGGACCCTTCGTTAATTTTCATGCTTGAAAGCAAGGTATTATATGTCCTAACATGTTAATGATGGCTACTAGGCTTGAAGGCTTTTCATTTCCTATCAATATCAAGACAATTTCATGCCGTTTTTATTGCTTTCTTTTCCAGTGCTAACTCAAACAACAACAGTCTACTTTGTAATCTCGATTTAGTCCTTCAAATCCAATTTTGCCTAACACCTACAACACCTTTCAATTTGTATTCTCTACTTTCCTTTCTTATACTTCTTTATCTTTTTTACTTACGAATTTTGTTCTTTAGAGATTGCAATGAGAATGGGGATGCAATTTTGGCTTCTAGCCCTAAACTTAAAAAGCTTTAGGTTGAGAGGCCACTTGCAAAATGTTCCTGACTTAGATCCACTGAAGAGCATGCTTCGGTTTAAGAAGGGACACCTTTCGTGCTACAAGCTCATACTAGACCAATGACGACTAGGGAATTTTGTTCTTCAATCTCTAATGAAGACTACTCCCATTTCTCAAATATTTCCCAAGAAGCTCGTTAGAGAGAGTTAGTTGAGTTGTCCTATAATGCTTGTTGAGCATCTGTCGTCTTGGATTTTGTAGATGCTGGAAAAAGGGAGGTATTATTGCTCGACCATCTTTGACAAGAGAGAGAGAGAGAGAGAGAGAGATAGAGAGATAGGTTCTCAAATAACAGGTTAACACCCTCACTATTAAGTGGAATCAATATTTGGGACAAATCTGAGGAGATTTCGACTCGCTTCTAGCTATAAAGGTCATTATGGAGCCCTTTGAATACCTTGACACTCTAGTTGAGAAAGTGAAATTGCTTCATCGGGAAGTGAAAAAGAAAAATGCAGCTTTGGGTTATGCTCACACATCTTTATCCAAGGTGGGGGTTTATCTAAACAAAACAAATTAGGCCTTGGATCTTTACCGAAAAAAGTTAGAAGAGCTTGAAAAGTCTCAGAAGGAATCTTAAGATGGTTAGTAAAAATCTAAGGACAGCCTTTGCAAGATGCGCCTCAAGGACCTTAATTTGTCCAAGGAGTTGGCCAAATCATTGAAGGAGAGCTCCTTTCTTACCTAATACTCCTTTGAAAGTTCCTTGAGGCAGGTGGAGCATTTTCACTCTACTGAGCCAATTTCTCGAGAGAAAATACATCTTAATCAATCTATTGAATATGGAAAGGTGGTTTCCCTAACGGATTAGTCGTGTGTTTTTTATTGGTCGGTATGTCGATACCCAACATATGTAAATTTGATGGATAAGTACTATTTGTTTTATTTATCTTGAAATGTATATTTCAATTTGTTACTTACCAACGTTACCTATTTACATTGTATTGCTTCCAGTCCCAAGTTCATTTCTCTAGGATGTAGCTTTCCCTATGAGGTCTTGCTTGAAGTTTTATTAGACGTCTTTGGGGACCGTTCTTGACCAAAGGTCGATACCTCTTCCCTTCCCTTAGGTGAAAACATAGTTCAAGGTCATTGTATATCATACTCACCATTGCCTCTAGAGCAACAATCTACCAAGAGGTGGGTGAGCCAATATTTTCCACTTTGTGGCTTGCTTTATTTTTGTGTGTGTGTGTTGGCATCATAGGGTTTTGATTGCTTTAGTCATACGTCTGTGATATTTGTGATAGCATCCCTGAGTCTTTGTGATGGGGCTTTGATTTCTTTTGGTTGTACCTCGAACTCATCATTACCTTTCATAATCACAGAGAAAAAAGATGGTTTAGTAGAAATTTATTATTTCTTTAACCGAACAACATGGTACATTATAATAGTGTGTCATTTCTCTTACAAAAGAATTAAATAAAGATAGACATGTTGCATAGCCACTGCTTATTAGTCACCAGGAACATGGTGACTGGCTTTGACTTCGCTTGGATCAGCAACTTGAACTAATTTATTGGGGATAATCTTCCTAACCTATAGGGGCGGATATCCATCTCATGCAACTGCCTGACTAATGAGGCTATTTTGATCTTCATAACTTTGTCTTCACCTTCTTTTTTGTCCTGCTGAAATTCCTTATATATCGTCTCCGCCCCAGACATTGTGGTACTTTAACTTGAGGTGAATTAGGGATGCTATTATGTCCAAGGTTGTTGCGAAGTTCCTACCTAGGATGAAATTGCAGATGCTTCTGCAAGGGACTACTAGATATTGAGAATCAATCATCATGGTATCTCACCATTCTCCCAAGGTAACCCATAAGCTCAATGTACCCTAAGGACGGGTTACTATGTAATTGAAAGCCTATAGGTCAGACCCTTTGTAGGGCTACAACTTCTCTTTTTTCAGCCCCACTTTCTCAAAAAGATTTGAGTACATGATATCACAAGAGTTGTTGCCATCGATAATTACACGGGAGACGCCCAAGTTAGAGAGTGTGGTTGTTTACACTAAATAAAAGATCTTGTCACAATTTCATGCTTTCTTACATCCATGCATCGATGACATTATTGATGTTGGTGATGATGGAAATTGTGGTTTATGTTCTATTGCAGCTTTACTTGGATAGGACGAAGAGTCATGGCCTTTGACACGAACGCAGTTAGATGCTCAAACTCATCAACACTCTCAATTGTTTTCCAATTTGTCCTCTAACATTGTCTCTACAGTTAGGAATGTGTTACGAGTAGACCGCTTGGGTTTGCAAGGTATGGATGAAGATTCCTGATATGGGTTACCCTATTGCATCTAGATACAATGTCGTATTTGTCTCCCTTTCTATTCGAATTAACATCACATTTTTTCCTCTTACCTTAGCTCCATCTATGTATATGAGCAGGCATAAAATTATTGATGTTGGTTTTATCAACAATAATCATTGGGTTCAGGTAAAGTTGAAACTAAATTGCCCATTGTCTTTCGTCACTGACTGTTGGAGACAGAATTATACTGATGATGCAAAAGCATGGGAATCAGTATATGTGGGTCGCTTTAGCCGGGTAGCATCCTAGTTTGTTTCAGAATCAGTATATATGGGAATCAGAATTATACCCATTGTCTTTCATCCTAGTTTGTTTTGTATTTCTTGTATATATGACAGCTATTATATGTATATATTTAGCCGGGTAGCATTTTTATCGATTCAGTTATT
The DNA here is from genome assembly GCF_029867415.1 of Vicia villosa. Taxonomy (NCBI): domain Eukaryota; kingdom Viridiplantae; phylum Streptophyta; class Magnoliopsida; order Fabales; family Fabaceae; genus Vicia; species Vicia villosa. The sequence goes on from NC_081180.1 coordinate 180,812,409, forward strand.
CAAAAATTCCGATAATTTCTATCTTTAGACTGGAAATTTGGAATTTTCGGTATTAGAAATTATGAAAAATCTGGTATTCTCTGTCACGGTAAAAACGGAAAGTTATGCAAAATTTTCGGTAACCTCATGAAATTTCCGATAACAACCTATAAATTTCAAAATTTTCGAAATTTATAAGAAGGTATTAACGTAAAAGCGCTATAAAATAGGGATGTCAGGATCAACTCGGGGGTGGTAAGTTAAATCCTTCTCCACCTTATATAAAAGTCCAATATGATTTAGAGATGAGGCCCATATAATAAAATTTAATTTTTTTTGATTAAAAAAATCTATACAAGCAGTTGAACCAGCCAACAAAAAATAATATATATATTTATGTTAATGAGTCACAAAATTAATTTGTTTAATTTATAATTTTTTTTTAATCTATAATATACGGACCCTTATTATTTCATACAGTCTTAAATATATTTGTTCAAATGTTGACTAGGTGATATTTTTATATTTAGAACCAGAACCTATTATTAATTTGAATAGTTGAGATGGATAAAATTACGTTACCAAGATATTATTTTAGCATGGCTGTAACTAACCGTTGTAAAATTTATATGGAGAACAAAATGAAAGAGATGAATGGGAAATGAGAAGTAATCAAGGTGTCTAGGTTTTAGAGGGGAAAAGGAAAAATTTTAACTGAGTGGGGGATAAAAAGAAAAATACATAATTTATATATATATATATATATATATATATATATATATATATATATATATATATATATATATATATATATATATATATATATATATATATATATACATATAGAGGAGGGATCAAATTACGCCCGAAGAGTTACACCACGAGTTACACTCGTTCAAAAACTACATCTCGAATTAATATTTTTTAAATTCAACCGTTGGATTGAAACATAATATCATATAGATCATACCTATAAAGTTTGAGCTTAATCTATAATGATTTACTATATCATCAAGATATCCAAAGATTAACGTTAAAATGAGCTTTCATATAACGTTAATTTTGATGTGATTCAATGACATAGTAAATCATTATAGATTAAGCTCAAACTTTATAGGTATGATCTATATGATATTATGTTTCAATCCAACGGTTGAATTTAAAAAATATTAATTCGAGATGTAGTTACTGAACGAGTGTAACTCGTGGTGTAACTCTTCGGGTGTAATTTGATCCCTCCTCATATATATATATATATATATATATATATATATATATATATATATATATATATATATATATATATATATATATATATATATATATATATATATATATATATATATATATATATATATATATTGATAATTAATATATTTTAATATTTAGAGAATTATAATTGTATAGATTGAATTTAAATATTTTATCAAAATCCTATTTTAATTTTTTTTTAATTCTTTATATTAATGAAATTTTATATTTATAAATAATAAAATGAACTCAATGATACTTTAGAATTTAGTTGAATATCTATGGATCACCCAATCATTCTATATCAATTCATATATTTGTAATTATATTAAATTATAAATAAATTAATCAAATTTTAAATTAATTTAACTTAGAGTACTCAGCAAAACTCAAAGTATCTATTAATTTATCTATAAAAAAAATTCTCAAAGTCATCCATTCAAAGTATCTAAGAATTTATCTAAAAATAAATTTCTCAAAGTCATCCATTCTTAAAATTACATTTTCTCAAAATAGAAGGCATCTGGTTATAGGAGTGTGGATTCAAATATGCAACTTCCTATTTATTTACCTTTAAGAGGGAAAATAAATTCCAACCATGGTTATAGGAGTGTGGATTCAAATATGCAACTTCCTATTTATTTACCTTTAAGAGGGAAAATAAATTCCAACCATAAGACTACTGGACCAAAAAACATACATTCTTTTTAGTTCATTCTTTCCCTTATTTTTCAAAATCTTCCCATGCACTTTCTTGCTAAACAAAATCTTAAGATATAGCAAATTTGGTTGCAAGTGTTGGAGGCTTCAAATGCATGTGGTACTGAATTTCTATATCACTTGCTCGTGCATTGAAACTACTCAATAGTGCATTGATGTTTAAATTTGTATTGAAGATGGCAGAGGCTTTAAAGTCATCAAAGTTTATGTGCAACCAACAACTTACTGATAGAAATAGTTAATTCTAGATAAGGAGGGAAGTAATGACGACAACAAAGCAACTGATGAAGAAGTTGTTGATGACAGAGGAGGAATAATGTTGCAATAATAGTGAATTTGATGAGAATTGAACTGGTATTGGACCAGTATGCTGACACTTAACAATTGCTGAAGGAAAAAGAAAAAGAGAAGAGTGCATGACATTGACACTAGTAGTGGTACCAATCTAAGGGATGCAGAAACTGACCCATTGTTTGCTTAGTTTATCTACAAGCTAGCACACAAGAGAGAAAAATACAAAAGGCATAAAAGGAAATTAACTGAATTCAAATGTTATTAGCTACATTGTGAAAGTTTGTCTTTATAACAAGTTTGCAATTAGTAGCACGGACATCTCAGAATAAAGATGTGTTCGGTGTCCAACATGTGACAGTGTCTGACACCGACACATGTATCAGTGTCAGCATATCAGTATTTGTGTCGTATTTAGTGTCTGTGTCTGTGTTTCATAAATATAAACTCAAGGTTAGCTGAGAACCAGACACAAGAGGGTACGAATATAAGGAAGTGCAAGCGCAAGAAAGTCAAGCAAACTAGATGTTCTTTTATATCTGCTAAACTCAGGGCAGTCAAACTCAAGCAAACTAGATGGCCAACATCATATGCAGATTTTAACTATACACTTCTCTTATTGTGTTCATATCTCACATACTGCTAAACATGCCTTGCCGCAGTATCTGCCTATTTCATTTGACAATATTTATGTATGGTAATCTTGAAGGAGATCAAAATATTGTTAAAATCAAGCTAGTGTCTTTTTTCCTGTAATATATGTTGAAGGTAACCAAAAATATGTTTTTCTCCCACGAGCTACGTAGTGAGGATGAACAAATAGTTAAAGAAGAGATGTTTAAACCAATGCTGTCAAAATCAAGATTTAAGCTAAGATTAGGTAGAGGTTAAAAGATAATGAGTTGCAGAATCGTAACAGACAATCCTATCAAATTTGAAAAATTATTCCACACATACACATTCAAAGGCTCCAGCTTCCAGAGACTATGCTATGTTTGGTAACGAGGTGAAACATTACTACCGCATGTCCAATGTTCTTTTCACCGTAAGTTTGAAATGCTGATGGTGTAGGCTTCAGCTCAACGTTCGTGACTTTTCACCGTGAGAGCCAAAGTTTTCAGTTATAGACTAAGGCTCTCTTTGGGAGTTTATACACAGCATCATAAATTCAGGTTGCCTGTAGTTGGTAATCTCCACATTAACATATTCCACATATTGGAGGCCGATAGATTCAAGACGAGACCAGATGATCCTGATTTCAAGCTTGATTTTTTTATTTTTTTTTAAATCAAAATTGCATTGAAATTTGAACCAGACAATTTCAATCTAACGCCACTGAAATGCCAACTACGTGAATGCAGAGATTGCCGATGCCAGGCAATCCAAATTCCATAAACTATAGGAGGGTCAGCAAGCTTTCTCATCTTATTTAAAGTTTAAACTAATAAATACTCATAATACTTTTAAACCATTTACATTTTTTTTTTTGAAATCTCGCGGCCTAAGACCGACTAATCCGAGAGAGACCAATCCTACCATCCACTTACGGAGACTTATTTAAAGTCAGTATAAAACTCTAGATGAACTGATCCAATACAGAAATTGTTAGCACCTAGGAGGACCTTAAGAAAAACACACTCTTAAGTCTCAAACTTTCACCAACAGGCTAACCCCCGACCAATCCTTGAGGTTTAGTGGTTACATTACATATCAACTAGACAGATCCTAAAGTTAACTAAAACAAATTCCAGAGACAAAATAGAACACTCCTTCACTGAAGAGTGAGCCTAATTCATATCTACGAGTACACAAACCTCTATTCCCTTCAATTAGGTTCTCAAAACCCCATTTCAATTATTCACAAATCATCACAATCCACTTCCATCTACTGCCCTTTTGACCTGCATTAACCAACAAAATCCATCAAAACTCACTTCTTCTATGAAACAGTGTCGGTAAGGTTTTAAATTTTAAAAAACTGTTTGTTAGCAACGACCGCGACAAAATGGTATCGGAACGTTCCAATTCACAAATTTTATTTAAAGAATAAATTGTGGTTAATTCACACTGCAACGACCACAATCAGTGTGCCAATACCTATACCGATTGAAATGGCAAAAGCCTTTACGCGACTGCAAAATTTAACGTTATTTAAAACCTTATGTGGAACTAAAATTAACATAAAAATTACAATAAAATTGCATATTTTATCTGAAATTTGAGTGACTCCATAAAATACCTACAAAATCACAAACAGCATGTGTGCATTCTCTCCCTCAAATTTAATCAAAATTTTTCTTTCACAACTGAGAACTTGATTAATAAAATAAAAACCAAAGGAAATGTGAGAGAAAATCTAACCGATGCATCAATCCCCGAGGCGCTTCCTGAGATAATTCCTCATCACTTCACTGCGTTCTTTCACGCGAGCCTGCTGAGGAGCAACGTTAACGTACGAAAGGTAAGCTCCGGCGCCGAACAACGAAGCACCGACGACAAACATGCCGCCAGTTACGGCTAATTGCCTCGCCGTCGGCGGGTACGACCACATTGATTTACGAATATCGCCGTCACAAAACACACAGGCGCGTCGCAGTGTCTCTCGACTTCTTTTTTTGGTTTTTTTTGAAAATTTTGGTTTTATATTGATTTTTTGTCATCATTTTTAATTTTTTTGAATAAATTTTGTAATTTTTTCAAGAAGAAAATAATGCAGTAAAATTGAACAGAATAACTCTAAACTCTAATGAAAAATAATTAGAAATCAAAATTTTATAAAAATATTTTGTAAAAACTGAAAACAAAATTTTAAGAAATTTATATAGACTAAAAACTTATCAGTTAATTTATTAAACGAAAATTAAAAACTTAAATATATTTGTTTATGAAAATTTTTTGTTATTAATATAAGAAAATAATATACCATCATAATTATCTCATTAACCTAATTAAATCACTTTAACAGCCTTAATTTATGCCTTTAATTGTAATTTTCTTTAATTAATTATTAGAAAATCTGAAAATAATTAATTCATTTATTTAATATCTTTTGTAAATATTTTTATTTTCCAATACAAACCCTAATCATTATTTAACAATAAAACCCTATTTTATTTTATTTCTCTCTATTTATTGCACTCCAAATATCCAAGTGATTTGTAAATCCTTTGAAATTTTATATTTTTCTTGGAAAATCCCATCTACTTTTTAAACGTAGAAAAATTGCAACTGCACTTCATTAGCCGTGCTATTTCTCTTCTATGTTCCAAAATAATTCCATGGTACTTCCCAAAATAAAATTCTCTGGACAAACTTAGGTCCCAAAGTTGAATTTTTTTTTTGAATAACAAGTTTTTTAAAAAAAATTTCAGAAATAACCATCTTTTCAAAAAAATTCCCCAAATGTCACATTTTTGCTTCCTGCACCACGTTGTCGCCAGGGGGGTGGCGACAACACTGAGCCCAATACGTCGTCGCCAGTGGGCCTGGCGCCTGCTTTCAAAATTTAGGTGTTGTCGCCACCCCCCCTGGCGACAACACCCCCCCTATTTTTTTTTTTTCATTTTTTTTTTGTGATTTTTTTTCTTTAACATATTTTCTCTTAAATTTTTTTATATTATATTTTTCAAATATTCTTTCAACATTATTTTTTTATATAATTTTTTCGGTAATTTTTTTTTTCATGGTAATTTTTTTTCGGTAATTTTTTTCTTTCAACATTAATGTTTTCGGTAATATTTTCTCTTAAATGTTTGTAAATATTATTGGTTCCAAATATTTTTTCCATGGTAATATTTGGTAATTTCTTTCAATATGTCTCCTGAATCCATTATTTTTTTGGTAATGTTTGTTGTGTTGTAACCATAAAATTTATGAAAAAAAGTTCATTTCATTGAAAAAGTAAATTACAAATATCATCGAAACTAAAAACTATGTTGTGGAGCTAGATCCACGATTGGGACATTTGGTCCTATTATGTCCTACCTCACGACATATACTACACTTCCTCTGCATTTTTTCAGTTACGTCCATCTCGGTTCTAATACGCCTGTTGTTTGGTCGACCGCTTTTATTCCGACGCATTAAATCGTTATGCCAAACTGTTTCCCCCTCGTACACAGGCCAATATGCTTCCATTGCTACCACCGGAAAGTAATTGTCGTATACGTTGAGCAACGTTGATACCTTGTAAATTTCTGATACCAAAGATAATGCATCAAAGTGAGTATGTGAACATGCTGCAAGGACATGGGAGCAAGGCATGCGATATGCTTGAAATTGGCCACAGTCGCACCAACGATCTGGGATATTGACGCGATACTGTTGTCGTGGAAGTCCCTGGTTGTGGTCAATTGTTTCCTTTACACTGAAGGTGTGGCCATGACGGTCGAACTCGGTCACTCGGTGAGTGTTACCCTTGGCAGATTCTTGTTGTATATATTTCATACACACATCGCTGTAGACCTGTTGTGTTTGTAACACTGAATTCCACCGCTTACCTCTTGTGGCGAACAGAGTTGCCATCCGAAAATACGTAGCACTAACCAAGGCAGTTACAGGTAGGTTTCGAATGCCTTTGAAAACCCCGTTCATTGATTCCACAAGATTTGTAGTCATGTGACCCCACCTAGCCCCATCGTCGTATGACCTAGTCCATCTCGCTCTGTCAATGCTGTCAATCCACCTCCCTGCATCTGGATTTGTCAACGCTATTTCTCGGCGGTAGTATTGAAATCAAGGTTGGTTTAAGGCATACCCCGCGTTCACCAAGTGGTTCTTCAAAAATTTATCCTTGATCTCTCTCATAAAATTTTGTGCTATATGCCTAATACAGTAGACATGCTTAGACGGAGGGTTGTGCCAACCATTTGTCGGATTGTTGTATGCGTTGTCAATAGAAGCGTGCCTGTCCGAAATCAAACAAAGATTAGGTTGTGGAGCAAGTCTAGCTCGGAGATTCTTCAGAAAGAAGCTCCAAGCAGCAGTTGTTTCTCCTTCTACCAGAGCAAAGGCTATTGGAAAAATGTTGCTGTTTCCATCCTGCGCGACCGCCATCAGCAAAGTTCCCTTGTATTTCCCATACAGCCAGGTTCCATCAATTTGAATAATCGGCTTGCAAAAACCAAAACCGACGATGCATGGTCGAAACGCCCAGAATAGTCTATGGAAGATTCCATTACCTTCGAGAGGGGTTCCGTCCTGGGACTGTGCCGGCAGTGTCTCCAATATACTAACAGTCCCAGGTGAATACAATTGCAGTGCAGCCAGGTAGCGAGGAAGTTGTTGGTATGATTCCTCCCAGTTGCCGTAGACTTTTTCAATTGCTTTCTGTTTCGCCAACCAAGCCTTTCTGTACGAAGGTCTGTATTTGAACACAGAAACGCAATGAGAAATAATTGTCTTCACCTTCAGTGATGGGTCAGTTTCGACCAGAGGAATGATGGTATGACATATCATGTCATGACTGAGTTTTCGATGATCTTGCGCCATGTTAGTGGTGACGCAGGTGTGGGCTTGAGATATCGAACGTATCACCCACGCATTAAATTTCTTTCTGAATGATGCCTTCAGCATGTATCCACACTCCGGGTTTTTGCACGCAATAGTAACTCTATCTGGATTTGAGCGATCGGCTTTAAAATCAACACAATTTGCTAAGTGCCAATTTTTTATAGCCAACATACAATCATCCTTCGAACGAAACGTGTCACCCTCTTTTAACTCCTCGCCTGACCTCATATATGGATTGTAGAACATATCGGACGATGGCTCGTCCTCTCCTAAATTAAGCGTTGTGAAATGTGCCGGAGGTGAATATGCATGTGTATCCGGTACTGGATCCGGCAATGGAACTTGTTCGTCACCTTCATCTTCGGAATCACGATTCACCAACTCATCAACAACATCTTCTATTTCAGTTTCTTCGTCAATGACATGTTCGGGCTGTTGTTCGTCATCAACAACAGGATCAATAACCTGTGACTGAATATTTTGCGAAGGAGCATTTTGTTCAACCACTATGTACAGTTCCAGATAATCATAACCAAAATACTCATGGGTGAGGAACATGTTTTGAACCTCTACGTCAGTTGTTATCTGTGATTGATAAAACTTGACTGAGTTGTTAGGTTGAACAAGGGGTTGTCGGTAAAATATTTGAGAGACTGGTTCTCTTATTTTGGATTCGATTTTCCTTTTTAGATAAGAGAAATCCGATTGTCTATTTAGAGCAAAACGTGTTGAGTTTGTGTTTCTAGATAGAAAACCGTTTGTGTCGCAGTGGTATGTCTCACCGTTCATATGAACACGAACTTTGTATTGCGAGGTGGATGCCATAATTTTGATATGTGTTTGTGAAAGAAGAAATGTGAGAATTGTGTTGTAAAAAGAAGAAATGTTTGGGAGAATTGTGTTGTAAAAAATAATATGTGAAGTAGTTCATATATATCATGCACCACCTCTTACACAAGAATACATGCAACAAGCATGCAAGAAATGAAGCAATAATTCTGCACAAGATTCAAATATGACAAGACTAATGCATGTCACAAAAGAATCTCGTCCCCACCTCTTACACAAGGCTAATGCATGCAAGAAATGAAGCAATAATTCTGCACAAGATTCAAATATGACAAGACTAATGCATGTCACAAAAGAATCTTGTCCCCACCTCTTACACAAGGCTAATGCATGCAAGAAATGAAGCAATAATTCTGCACAAGATTCAATTATGACAAGACTATATTTTCATGGATTATTTGTATTTGTATTTGTATTTGTATTTCTATTGGTAATGTATTTGTATTATCCTGTATTAAATCAACTAGTTATGTCTTTGTCACGTAATGAAATTGTCTTCATGGCCCATACTGCCACTCTTTATTTTGGACAGTCAAATACGCATGCTTTCGTCTAGTCCCATCAAGTCAGTCTTCATGGCAATACCACCGGAAAGTAATTGTCGTATACGTTGAGCAACGTTGATACCTTGTAAATTTCTGATACCAAAGATAATGCATCAAAGTGAGTATGTGAACATGCTGCAAGGACATGGGAGCAAGGCATGCGATATGCTTGAAATTGGCCACAGTCGCACCAACGATCTGGGATATTGACGCGATACTGTTGTCGTGGAAGTCCCTGGTTGTGGTCAATTGTTTCCTTTACACTGAAGGTGTGGCCATGACGGTCGAACTCGGTCACTCGGTGAGTGTTACCCTTGGCAGATTCTTGTTGTATATATTTCATACACACATCGCTGTAGACCTGTTGTGTTTGTAACACTGAATTCCACCGCTTACCTCTTGTGGCGAACAGAGTTGCCATCCGAAAATACGTAGCACTAACCAAGGCAGTTACAGGTAGGTTTCGAATGCCTTTGAAAACCCCGTTCATTGATTCCACAAGATTTGTAGTCATGTGACCCCACCTAGCCCCATCGTCGTATGACCTAGTCCATCTCGCTCTGTCAATGCTGTCAATCCACCTCCCTGCATCTGGATTTGTCAACGCTATTTCTCGGCGGTAGTATTGAAATCAAGGTTGGTTTAAGGCATACCCCGCGTTCACCAAGTGGTTCTTCAAAAATTTATCCTTGATCTCTCTCATAAAATTTTGTGCTATATGCCTAATACAGTAGACATGCTTAGACGGAGGGTTGTGCCAACCATTTGTCGGATTGTTGTATGCGCTGTCAATAGAAGCGTGCCTGTCCGAAATCAAACAAAGATTAGGTTGTGGAGCAAGTCTAGCTCGAAGATTCTTCAGAAAGAAGCTCCAAGCAGCAGTTGTTTCTCCTTCTACCAGAGCAAAGGCTATTGGAAAAATGTTGCTGTTTCCATCCTGCGCGACCGCCATCAGCAAAGTTCCCTTGTATTTCCCATACAGCCAGGTTCCATCAATTTGAATAATCGGCTTGCAAAAACCAAAACCGACGATGCATGGTCGAAACGCCCAGAATAGTCTATGGAAGATTCCATTACCTTCGAGAGGGGTTCCGTCCTGGGACTGTGCCGGAAGTGTCTCCAATATACTAACAGTCCCAGGTGAATACAATTGCAGTGCAGCCAGGTAGCGAGGAAGTTGTTGGTATGATTCCTCCCAGTTGCCGTAGACTTTTTCAATTGCTTTCTATTTCGCCAACCAAGCCTTTCTGTACGAAGGTCTGTATTTGAACACAGAAACGCAATGAGAAATAATTGTCTTCACCTTCAGTGATGGGTCAGTTTCGACCAGAGGAATGATGGTATGACATATCATGTCATGACTGAGTTTTCGATGATCTTGCGCCATGTTAGTGGTGACGCAGGTGTGGGCTTGAGATATCGAACGTATCACCCACGCATTAAATTTCTTTCTGAATGATGCCTTCAGCATGTATCCACACTCCGGGTTTTTGCACGCAATAGTAACTCTATCTGGATTTGAGCGATCGGCTTTAAAATCAACACAATTTGCTAAGTGCCAATTTTTTATAGCCAACATACAATCATCCTTCGAACGAAACGTGTCACCCTCTTTTAACTCCTCGCCTGACCTCATATATGGATTGTAGAACATATCGGACGATGGCTCGTCCTCTCCTAAATTAAGCGTTGTGAAATGTGCCGGAGGTGAATATGCATGTGTATCCGGTACTGGATCCGGCAATGGAACTTGTTCGTCACCTTCATCTTCGGAATCACGATTCACCAACTCATCAACAACATCTTCTATTTCAGTTTCTTCGTCAATGACATGTTCGGGCTGTTGTTCGTCATCAACAACAGGATCAATAACCTGTGACTGAATATTTTGCGAAGGAGCATTTTGTTCAACCACTATGTACAGTTCCAGATAATCATAACCAAAATACTCATGGGTGAGGAACATGTTTTGAACCTCTACGTCAGTTGTTATCTGTGATTGATAAAACTTGACTGAGTTGTTAGGTTGAACAAGGGGTTGTCGGTAAAATATTTGAGAGACTGGTTCTCTTATTTTGGATTCGATTTTCCTTTTTAGATAAGAGAAATCCGATTGTCTATTTAGAGCAAAACGTGTTGAGTTTGTGTTTCTAGATAGAAAACCGTTTGTGTCGCAGTGGTATGTCTCACCGTTCATATGAACACGAACTTTGTATTGCGAGGTGGATGCCATAATTTTGATATGTGTTTGTGAAAGAAGAAATGTGAGAATTGTGTTGTAAAAAGAAGAAATGTTTGGGAGAATTGTGTTGTAAAAAATAATATGTGAAGTAGTTCATATATATCATGCACCACCTCTTACACAAGAATACATGCAACAAGCATGCAAGAAATGAAGCAATAATTCTGCACAAGATTCAAATATGACAAGACTAATGCATGTCACAAAAGAATCTCGTCCCCACCTCTTACACAAGGCTAATGCATGCAAGAAATAAAGCAATAATTCTGCACAAGATTCAAATATGACAAGACTAATGCATGTCACAAAAGAATCTTGTCCCCACCTCTTACACAAGGCTAATGCATGCAAGAAATGAAGCAATAATTCTGCACAAGATTCAATTATGACAAGACTATATTTTCATGGATTATTTGTATTTGTATTTGTATTTGTATTTCTATTGGTAATGTATTTGTATTATCCTGTATTAAATCAACTAGTTATGTCTTTGTCACGTAATGAAATTGTCTTCATGGCCCATACTGCCACTCTTTATTTTGGACAGTCAAATACGCATGCTTTCGTCTAGTCCCATCAAGTCAGTCTTCATGGCCCATACATGTTATGTCTTTGTATTTCTATTGGTAATGTATTTGTATTATCATGTATTAAATCAACTAGTTATGTCTTTGTCATGTAATGAAATTGTCTTCATGGCCCATACTGCCACTCTTTATCAGTGTGTCTGCATTTATCATACATGTTAGGCGTGCTTGTAAACAGTACGCAACATCATTATTTTTTTCTACCCACTACTATTATAAATTAGGGGCTCCTATTGTTGAGTTTACACACAGATACACAAACTCCAAATACCAAACAATCACACAAACACAACCATGCCTCGCCGGACAACCATTAGGCCAGATGGATGTCACCGGACAACAGAGCCCCCGCCCCGGAGATCAACATGGGGTATTGAACCGGAACCAGAGTATCGCAGAAGGACCGGACATGTCATATACTCTGCTGTCAAACCTCTCATGCCGGTTATGTTTTGGAATATCACTTCCGTCGAGCAACTCAAGAGGACTCTCCTGACTTTTTTAGAGGGGGAGTACGAATCCGGCGAACAGATAAGAAGCATCAAGAGGCTTAAAACAAGGGCCGATCCTGTGACTGGAGCAGTGACAAGTTTCTGGGATAACGTGGAATACGACATTGAGTGCTTTCAAATGATGCATGGACCCAATGACATTGTTTTAACCGTAGTAATTTCTTAGATGTTTTAGTTTCTGTGTTGGTTATTGTCAATGTACCTTTTTAATTAATGAATGAATTAATGTTTTCCATAATATATATATCTGCGCTAATTTAATATAAATACAAATATATATTATAAGTATATGTTTTAAATGAATTAAAATAAAAATAAAAACATCTAAATAAAAAATAAAAATTATGATAAATCAGTGCATGCAATAATTTAACATAATTTAGCATGACAAGAATGCATGCCTCTATAGCAATCTCGTCCCCACCACAGACATGACAAGATAAGACAATGCAGGGAATCTCGTCCCCACCACAGACATGACAAGACAAGACACTGCAGGGAATCTCGTCCCCACCACAGACATGACAAGACAAGACACTGCAGGGAATCTCGTCCCCACCACAGACATGACAAGACAAGATAGTGCAGGGAATCTCGTCCCCACCACAGACATGACAAGACAAGACACTGCAGGGAATCTCGTCCTCACCTATGCATTTTGGCTATAAATATGTTCCCAAACTTGTTCATTTTCTTCATCACCTCTTATACTTTCATCAGAGCAACTTATCATCAGAACAACTTTGTGTTTCATCATCAACAAACATGTCTCTCCTAACTATGGGTCAAGAGCATCGAGGAACCATTGCAAACATTGCCGATTATGTAAGTTTGAGCAAACACTTAATTTTTTTTACTTAAATTTACTAATTTCAAATACTTATGGGTAGTTTTTTTTATAGGATATCACGAGATTTAGGACCCGTGCTGGTAAGATGAATGCTCCTGACCCTTTGATTGTGGACTACGTTAAACGTGCGGGATTTGGTGAGGTAATGAACTTAACACATACCTCAGTTGATATGAAGTTTATATTAGCATTGTATGAGCGTTGGAGGCCTGAGACTCATACTTTTCACCTTCCAATGGGTGAATGTACCGTCACTCTAGAGGACGTGTACATGTTATTGGGTCTCAAAACAAATGAAAAGGCAGTGTATGGAAATGTCCAACAACCAAACGCTCTATGCGTCGAATTGTTGGGTGTGGATTTAATAGAGGGTGAGGGGCGACAAAGGGGTAGGGGCCAAGGTATAAAGCTTGCTGGCCTTCAACTAGCTTATGATGGCCTTCAATTGAATGAGTTTTCTGACGAAGAAAGTAAACTACAGAAAACTAGGATGTATATTATGTTGTTATTTGGTAGGTTTCTATTTCCTGAAGGCACGGGAAATAGTGTTAATTTTATGTACTTGTGTTTACTTGGGGACATTGATGCAATAAAGACATATAGTTGGGGTTCGGCTGTGTTGGCATACCTCTATAGTTCCTTGTGCAAATGTGCAAAAAAGAATAGTTGTACATTTAGTGGATGTGCATTCTTGCTACAAGCATGGGCATGGTGGAGAATGCCGGTATTGGCCCCTGCAAATCCAAACAGTTACGCCTTCCCTTACGCTTCAAGGTAACTTTTGGATCTTATTTTAATTAGTGCATTTTATTCTATTATTATTTGTAACTATATTGATTTTTATCTTTTAATGTGTTTAGGTTTAATACAATCGGGTTGGATTACACTAATACGCCTGTATCCAAAATCATTTTCTACCGCCAACTATTAGATCGACTTGGACCCCAAGATGTAATACCACTAAAAATGTCCATTTTCTAAATATATTTTTAAAATTAACTATCTTCTATATTTTGAAATTAATATTATTTGCTTTGCAGTTTATTTGGCGACCTTACTTGGAATTGGACCACGTACCCGACCTTAACGAGGCGGCTATTTGGACAGCAAAATCACCCATCATACGGTTCACCACTGTGGAGATGCACCAAAGTGACCGTGTGAAGCTCCAATTCGGCATGCATCAAGGTATCCCTGACCCACCTGAGCCTGACTGTTTGGGACGTTGGCATCTGGCGAAGGTTAGCGAACAGTGGTACGTAGAAAATTACAAGACGTTTGCTATAGATCAGCGTAAAATATGGGCTCGTCGTTCCAAAACTGTTCTAGAATTTCCTGTGGCGCCGGGAGAAATGAAGCCAACTGTTGAATATGTCAACTGGTACAGATCGGTCACAAATCCTGAAATGATTGTGTCTGCCCCTTTCTATTTAGCTGACCCGCGAGCACAACCTCCATATTTTGGAGGACAACAACAACCACCACCAAATTACCAACAACAACAACAACCACCACCAAATTACCAACAACAGCATTACCCACGACAACACCAACAACAACAACAAAGTTACCACCAACAACCAATCCAACCACAAACACCTTTTTACCAACAACATTCCCAATAATACCACCAGTTTTTTCCATCCCAAACTCAACCACAAAATCAAGAATTCCATGTAGGGAGCTCTTCCAGATCACATTTCCAAGAATTCCATGCGGGGAGTGTAGCGGTAAAAAGGTGACTCGAGCGTTATCGCACGCTCGAAATATCAACAGAGTCGCCACCGAACTTTATTTATTCCAAGAAGGAAAGGGAAAATATCGATAAAACCCACGAATAAAAAGAAAATAAGATAAGATGGTCATCGCAACCAACTTTAGGTTCGGGAGTCGGTTAAGCAAGGGGAAGGTGTTAGCACCCCTCACTTCCATCGTACTCGATGGGACCCATTTAGTTAATCTTGTGATCAATTGTTAGCTTATTATCTATTTGTGTTATTTATTAGGTTGGAAAGAAGGAAGAAACAAAATAAGATTTTTTATTATTGTGCTCGCCAAGACGTTTGTATCTTGTGCCTACGTATTCCCTAGTGCAATGGGAAAGTCAGAGCAATCGTAGTTCGGGGTAAAACGCCAAGTTTGTTGATTTTTAGCGAGAGGTACTCGATCGCATTCAAACAATACTATGCGCATATGGATAAGAGATTGTTTGCCTCACTACAAGAATGGATAACTAAATCAAGATTAGAACAAGATTTTGGCCATCATCGCATTCGAGTGGAAAACGTTCGATCTTCACATATGGAAGTATAATTGCATTTGAATTTTGACTAAGTGTCTCGTCTTATGAAAAAAAAAGGTTTTAAAATTAAAAGGTGTGAATAAATTTGAAGTTTGTTTGTCAAGAGAAATCAAACATTTAAACAAAGGCTTAACGGCCATCGCCTAAATGCTTGAAAGAGAAAATTGTACAAGTACGTACAACCCCCTCGTAAGTGATGAAAAAAAAAAGGATGATTTGATCAGTTGAAATATCTTTAGTTGGATCCAAGTATTTAAACAAAAGCTTAACGGCCATCGCTTAAAACACTTGAAAGAGTATTTGCTAAATCGGGTTTTTAGAAGTCTTTGATGGAGTCAACGCACTTAAACAATGGCTTAACGGCCATCGCCTAGTTGCTTAAAGAACAACTTGTACAAGTACGTACAAACCCTTCTTCATTATCCATTATAGACTAAATTCTATTTGATTAAAAGAAAAGCGTTTTTGTAAAAAAGAGTGAGTTAAATCAATTTTTAAGAAGTCTTTAATGGAGTTTAAACATCCAAACAAAGGCTTAACGGCCATCGCCTAAATGCTTAAAGAACAACTTGTACAAGTACGTACAAACCCTTCTTTCCATTATAGATAAAATGATTTGATTAAAAGAAAGTGTTTTTTTTTGTAAAAAAGGGTGAATTAAATCGAGTTTCTTGGAGCGTTTAATGGAATCCAAGTATTCAAATAAAAGCTTAACGGCCATCACCCAAATACTTTTAGGACAACTTGCACAAGTACGTACGAACCCTCCTTGATTCATCCATTAAAACTCAAAACTCGAGTCAATTAGAAAAAAGCTATTTTTTGAATCATTTTTAAATATATTGAATAAAATTCTAAACATACGTATAAAGAATATATATTTAACCTTTTAATAAGTCTAGTAAATAAAATAAACAAGAAAACATTTTTTGTGATTTTTTTATATGAAAATAAATCTAACTTTTAACTAAAAACTACTTATCATTATTTTTATATAGAAAAAAGAAAAGAGATATTAAATAAGAAAATAGTAAAATATAAGTATATTGGCCATGGGGGTGTATAAGATCGTATAGGGGTTTGCTGGCCCAAAGAACATTAACCAAAAAAAAGGATAAGTAAATAATAAAAAAAAACAAAGATGGGCTGGACCGGGTCGGGTCAGTGTGACCCGGATCCAACCACCTAACACAATGGATAGGGTTCGATTGAAAGAGGAAAAGGAAAACCTAGCCTCCTTTTTTGAGAACGAAAAAAAGCTCTCCCTCCTCTCTCGTATTTCTCTGCGAAACAACGATAACAAACAAAAACAAGGAGAACTCTCAGCCTCTCTCGATCTCGTCTCGTCTCTCGAATCGTTCGCTCTCTCTTGCTCTTGCGGTGAAGATTCAAATAACAACATTAAAACGCCACTCTCTCTCGATGCAACTCTGTCTCGGTCTCACCCGCTCGCTCACGTTATTCTCTCGTGATTTCTCATCAACGAGAACAACACAGCAATCAATAATGAGTTCAAGCAACAAGCCCTTAACCCTTTGCAACCCAATATCCCAATAATTTCGTTCAGATCAGTTATAGATTACAACAAAGTACAAGCATTAACCAGAAATTTGAAGCAAGATAAATGATAACCTAAACAAGTATGAGTCAGGAACGATGGAGATCTGTCAAGCTTCAACTTCAATGGCAATTTTCGAGTAAGTTTATGAGTCCACTAATCCTTGCCTTCATCTTCATCTGTTATGATTTGTTGTTGTCTGATTCGGTGTATTTGAGTGAGGGTGAATTTTGGCAGAGTGTTCTTGAAGGCGTGTTGTTGGTTTAAGTTTTTTCTCCAGAACTTTTGTGGGTTTCTTTTGCAGGTTAAGAGTGAAGAGAGATTTTTGGGGTAGGTTTTGTATGTGAGATACTTGAAGTGTTTTTGTGTTTGTGGCCGCGTATGTTAGCAGGTTAAGGGTTGGAGATTGTGGAAAGGGTGAGCTGAAAGGTTTTAGAGTGGATTTTCTTTTGTTAGAGTGAAAAAGAGATTTGAGGGTAGGTTTTTGTGTGTAACTTTCGTGGCTGCCCCCTTGTGGCTTTTTCTTTTGGTTCCTCCCCCTTTTGCAGATTTGTTTTGGCTCTGTTTTATAGATAGATGAAGGTGATTTTAGGGGGAAATTAGGATGAAATTTGAACATTTTGGTGATACATTTTTGTATGCAGGTTATTGCATGGCTATTTTGGTGAAAATTGTGGCTTATGAAGCAGGCTTTGGACTATTATGGAAGCGTAGCAGCAAGTGGAGCAGAGGCGAGGCATGAAGAAAGTGAAGACCTTTTTTTGTTTAATTTCTGTACTATTTTTTCATGTAAAATGGGCTTCTAACTAAATGGGCCTAGACTAATAAAAACTCTCTCCTTTTTTTGTTATATACTCTCTGATTAATAAAAAAACCTAAATAAAAATCAAAACCTAAAATAAAATAATAACAAAAATTAATCTACAATGATCTAAAATCTATGGAATAAAATAACTCGAATAAAAATATGCAAAGATGTGAAAATGCATGCTATTTTTATCGACTTTATCAAAAGTCTATTTTTTCAGAATATGCAACGATGCGATGTTTAAATGATGAATATACATGAAATAAAATGGGACAAGCCAACTATGAATGAAATATGCGGGTCAAAAATTGGGGTGCGACAGGGAGCTCTTTAAGATCACCACCAATAACCCCTGACATGGGCATAGAAGAAGAATACACGCACTACACCACATTCGACCAACCAACATCACAGTACCCCAACCAACCATTTGACCTCAACACACCACCACAACCATTGTATTTTAACCAAACCGGATCCACCTCCAACTTCCAAAACTTCCAGGCCGCACCCACTAGGAGAAATTTCAACCCACCTAGACAAAGCTTTGACAGCGCCGCGGGCACCCGCCTATCCTATGGAGGGAATTCTAGAGGTCAAGGACGGCCCACAGATTTTGAAGACCCAGATTTCATTGAGGGGCCGTCGACTCAAGCACAAGACGAACCAAATAGAGGGGGGCGTCGTCGCAGGAATAGGGGGCATTACCAACTCGTGACCCTTCTACACGACCTATTAGACAACCTGAATGTGGATCGTACCATGGTCCACGTATCGTTAATGTATTTTGTAATGTTTTTAATTTTAATGTATTTGTATCGTTAATGTATTTTGTAATGTTTTTAATTTTAATGTATTTGTATCGTTAATGTATCGTTATTGTATTTTAATATATAATTATTTTTAACGAATGTCCAACTTTCAAAATAATGAATCCACCACCATCTTCCAAAAATAATTTTAAAAAGATAGATAAAAAAAACAATATAAAAAAATTATGGAAAAATTGTAGTTAAAAAAAATACTATAAAAAATTAAATGATAAAAGATTGCTAAAGAAAAAAATAACATAAAAAAAATGAAAAAGTTAATGTATCGTTATTGTATTTTAATATATAATTATTTTTAACGAATGTCCAACTTTCAAAATAATGAATCCACCACCAACTTCCAAAAATAATTTTAAAAAGATAGATAAAAAAACAATATAAAAAAATTATGGAAAAATTGTAGTTAAAAAAAAATACTATAAAAAATTAAATGATAAAAGATTGCTAAAGAAAAAAAATCACAAAAAAAAAATGAAAAAAAAATAGGGGGGGTGTTGTCGCCAGGGGGGGTGGCGACAACACCTAAATTTTGAAAGCAGGCGCCAGGCCCACTGGCGACGACGTATTGGGCTCAGTGTTGTCGCCACCCCCCCCTGGCGACAACGTGGTGCAGGAAGCAAAAATGTGACATTTGGGGAATTTTTTTGAAAAGATGGTTATTTCTGAAATTTTTTTAAAAAAACTTGTTATTCAAAAAAAAAATTCCCCAAAGTTCTCTGGACAAACTTAGTAAATCAAGTCCATCAAATCCTTGAGTTACAAGAATTCAATATCCGACTCCGTGACGAGTAGAGATTCTCTCCATTTCTCAAAAGTAATGGAGATTGCCATTACTAAAGTTTTGGAGAATAATACATTTATATTATTTATAAGTGTGACATATATTTTATATACTTTAATATTTATACAATGCAAACATTGATAATGGCACTCTCCATTTCTTTGAAGAAATAGAGAGGATCTCAACTCCTCCGTGACATTCCATTAACCCTAGATACTACATAAATAATTTTTTTTTCACTCCATTATTTACAGGTTTCTTATCTATCAATTTTTGGGTTGAGATTCTCTAACTTTAGGGAGAGAACTTCCCTCTAACTTTCCCTCTATCTCTCTCCTATTAGATACTCTCTCTCATCATATTTTCCTCCATTTTTTTTCTTCACTTTTTCCTTTAAAAAATTGCCTAAAGTCACCAAAGTTAGAGAATGCAAAATTAAAGAATCCTGCTCCCAATTCCTGAGGTTGTGTTGCAATTAGAAGCTATTATAAATTTCTTCTACGCTCTGTTAGCAAATCTATTAACAATATATAAAATTTAAAGTACCTGGAATTTCCACGTATACCTTAACTATGTTTAACTTAAACTAATCTAATAATTAAGGGCAGCTTAGTCTTTTTGTTAAATACTGCATTATGGTTGATTCTAAGTTTGAATTTGCTGACATGGCATCACTACAACAATACTGCTCGATTATTTTTTCCCACATTTAAATTTGCTTTTTTTTTTTATTTTTTCCACATTTCATGCATTGAGAATTACAAAATATCATGATTACAGACTCTAGCGTGATTTGTTTTGTATTTATGGATGTGTGTTGGAATGATAAACCCTAGCAGCCATATGCAACAACATCCAAGCAACAACACGGCACAACTTCCTACCACACTAACCTTTCAACTTCTCACGTCTCCCTTTTTCTTCTCCCTCTTTCTGTTTTTCCTCATTCACTCTCTTCATCCCTCAAGATTTCGTTTTCCTCCATCATTTTCCTTTTTCCTCAGATTTTGTTTGTTCAGACTGTTTCCTCCATAGAAGAAATGATATGCTTGAAAAGGGTCTCAAATCCCCTCTAGATTTCGTTTTCCCTATCATACTGCTTCTCATCATTATTCAGGTAATCTTATTTTTGTTGGTACAAAATGTATTGTTCGGTTTTGTGTTTGTATATTTTTTTCTTTCAAAAACATGCAAATGTTTCTTCAACCAACCAATGATTTATTGCTTCATGACCATGTTTTTATGGATATCAGTTTAATGGTTTTGTGGGTTGTGGATTTTTCAGTTCACGAAGAATAAGACGTAGATTTGTTTATGGGTTGTGATTTTGATTTCAAGTGAAGAAGAAATTAGAAATCTGCTTGTGGGTTTCAAGTGAAGAAGAAGATGGAGATCTGCTTGTGGGTTGTGGATTTGATTTCAAGCCAAGAAAAAGTAAAATAATATACAAGTTATTGTTGATTGTGTTTCTCTTTTCAATGTTTTATTGTTTTTTAATTAAAAAAATTTCTTTGAAACAGGATCTACTGAAGTAAAAGGTTGATTTAAACTGGATGCGATCGTGAACTTCGGTTTTTATCGATTTCATTTGTGTTATTTTCTTATTAGCTTAAAAGAATAAAAATTGATTTGCAATTATTTGATTTATGAAAAGGTTCATACTCAAAGTGTGGGTACGATAAAGAGAAAGAGGAATGGGACTAAGCCTTCAAAATGTAGAAGAAACATGAAGAAATAATACACACTGGTAGTTGGTTAAAAGTTTTTTATTTACATTTCTTTGATTTGCTTATACATATGAATTTAGCATTAAAAAGCCACCTTACTTGTACTTTGCAGTCAGATGCGAGCCAATGAAGCCAATGAAGGCAAAAAATGAAGCATATGCAAAAGGAATTGGAAGATTTTAAACAAAGATGTAAAAAAATTGAAATTGAAGGTTTGTGCTTGGATTTGATTCCCTCCTCTATTAGTGTTTTTGCCTATCTTTTTATTTGGTTGTAATTCATCATACCATGTGTTGATGACTTTTTTTGATCAATTTTTGTAGACATTGATTGAAGGTGAACTAGAAAATACCAAACTCTTTCAATATATAAGGAAACTTTACAAGAGGTAGATCCCTCAATAATAAGGAAGATTAGAAGATTAGAGAATATTGTTGGGATGTACTTTTTTTATCAATTTTTGTAGACATTGATTGAAGGTGAACTATAAAATACCAAACTCTTTCAATATATAAGGAAACTTTACAAGAAGGTTCACTATTCGTGTAGATCCCTCAATAATAAGGAACATTAGAAGATTAGAGAATATTGTTGGGATGTACTTTTTTGATCAATTTTTGTATACATTGATTGAAGGTGAACTAGAAAATACCAAACTCTTTCAATATATAAGGAAACTTTACAAGAAGGTTCACTATTCGTGTAGATCCCTCAATAAGGAAGATTAGAAGATTAGAGAATATTGTTGGGATGTATAGTTTTTTTTTATGTGAAACTGATTTACTTTTTCAAAATTGCAGGAGGATAATTGCAGGAGGATATCCATTAAATGTTTTAAACGCATGGAATGGCACGAAGTGGAATGGCACAAAGTTGGTTAATGATGTTGGGATTGAGGAAATTAAAAGAGAAATGTATAGTTTGCTTCTATATCCTTAGAACTGCATTATATGTTTTGAAATTTAATCAATCTGTGTATCAATCCATCTTAAGTTGATGGAACAAATAATTCTCGATTTTCTGAATTGTTGAGAAATACGAGGGATTTAAATCGATTTTAAGAGCGATGAAGATTTTGATGTTCAGTTTTTTTTCTTTCATTTAATGAGAGATTTTGCAAATATTTTGTTTCCTTTTACATTTAACTGAAAATGAAAATATAATCTATTTTTCTGATTTTATGGATATATTTGATTTTTTTGTTTTCATTGCTATTAAAATATCTTTTTAATTTTTCAATTGAAATTTAATTTTTCGTTGTTCAATGCAATTAATTTGAAGGGAGATCATGTATAAAGTTCACTGTTGAATGCAATTAATTTGAAAGATTGAAAGGTCGGAGATAAAAAGTTTTTTTAATTAATTTTTACAATTAATTTGAAAATTAAGTTAAAAGGTTGACAAGATAAAAAGTTTTTTTTAATAAAGATACGGGACACCAGTTGTTTAGTTTGAAATTCAATTTTGTTTTTAGGTGTTTAATACTACTAATTTGTTTTTTATTATTAAATTTTTTTGAATAAAAGTTAGATTTTTTACTTGAAATATAAAATATTTTTTAATTATTTAGTTTTTCAGGAAAAAGTTAATAAAAAAAAGAGATATTTGTAATTTTTTTTTAAACTTATAAATTACTAAAATAAATAATTTTATAAATTCAATTAATACAATTTTTTTAGCATGAATTAGTTAAAATATTTTTAACATGAAAAGTTGTTTTAAATGCATACACGGGAATGTAATTTTTTAAGCTTTAAATTCAATTTTTTTATTTCCTTAAATATTTTAGGTAATTAAATGATAATTACAATAATGTCAAATTATCATTTAACCTATACTTTATGAAATTTAATTATTTAGTGAAATCATTATTATTGAATTACAAATTATCATTCTAAAAATATAAGAATAAAAATTATTTTATAATTAGTTAGTTCCTTATTTAAAATAAAATATATTTTAAAATTATTTAAATTTTTATAGAAATGGTAATCAAATAAAATAAAATCAATTGAAATTTAGTAATTATTTTAGACTTATGAAATAACTAAAATATGTATGAATTTTTACAAATTAACTTTATAATTGTTATCATGATAAAAAATGTTAAATAGTATTCATAAAAATTTAATGATAAATATTAATCATAAAACTTTAATGATAATAGGTAGAAACTTATGAGACACATATTTACCACTATTGAATAAATAAATTTAAGATGATACCATAAATATTTATTTTCACAATTATTTTTAGAAACATAAATAACTTACAAATATGTTTATAAACGGTAAAAATTCAACTATTTATTCAATTATTTTTAACAAGAATAAGTTAAAACTATATTTATAAATAGTCACACGAGTTCAAATCACTTACGAGAAAAATTGCATGTGTTGATATAATTATTCGTAGAAACAAAAATAAGTTAGAATAACTTTTATAAATAAGAATAAGTTACAAATATTTGTATAAACAAAAAAAAAATTCAACTATTGATGCATTATTTGTTTTTAACATGAATAAGTTAAAATATTTTTTATAAATTGTCATAGTTTCAAGACACTTATAAACGAGAACAAATCTAAATATTGATATAATTACTCTTACAAATGAAAGTAAGTTACAATAATTTTTATAAACTCATGATTATATATTATAAGTATACGTATGTTAACCAAATGAATGCATGAAATGAATTAACGGGTATATATGACCGCATCTATGAGATAGCAATAGCAGTTGCAGACTGTTCATTTTAATGTCCATCTGTTAAATCTTTCTTTTGCTACTGTTTTATATAATTGAAGTTAGAGAATCAATTGTACGGTTTATTATC
Organism: Vicia villosa; assembly: GCF_029867415.1. NCBI lineage: Eukaryota > Viridiplantae > Streptophyta > Magnoliopsida > Fabales > Fabaceae > Vicia > Vicia villosa. The sequence continues at coordinate 180,836,591 of NC_081180.1, forward strand.
ATTGGCTTTTGATTGACATATCCAACACCTCTTTGATGTGTGCGGATGAACGCTTGTGATTGAAACTTTTGTTGAAAGGTGTACCGAATGATTCTCTTAAAATAGAATGCACAACCAAATTAACTGAGAACTACCTTGTCCCAGGTTATGATCAAAGGTTTTGAATTATTCAAGAAAGAAAACTCCTACTCCTTAGACTCAAAGGGGTTGACAAGGGATTAACATCCTTATATCTCCACTGTTTAGGAATTGAAACAATGCTTGTACATCGTCAGCATAGTCCGCTCAAAAGCATACTGTATGAGGTCGTGGTATCGTTTTCGTCATCCTCCCTTAAAAGGCTTACAGCTTAGCAGGAGTTGAATATCACAAAACACATGTAAAGTAAAGACATAATTTAAAATGAGTGATAGCGAAATAATTAATTCAAGACAAGCATATGCAATGCACTGATGATGATTGTTAAAACAGATAATGTCTATCATAATTCGAATGTTTAAACAAACAGAAAAAGAAATTGCAACTGAAAGTAAGTCTAATGATTGAAAGTTCATCCTTCTAGACATTAATCAGTCTTGTCGTGATTAGGCATGGGAGCAGTGATCACCACAGGACTAAATTTCACCAGCATCAATCAGGTCTTGGATCTTAATCTTCAGTGCCCAGCAGCTATTGGAATGGTAGGCGCATCGCACATTTGGATTGTGCTTTAGCGGAGGAATTGTTGATGTGTTGAGGAGGATCCCTCACAGTAATTGTCCCTCTGTTAAATCTTTCTTTTGCTACTGTTTTATATAATTGAAGTTAGAGAATCAATTGTACGGTTTATTATATACGGATCAATGCTTAAAAGTTGGTGCATGTTATTAACCTATATTTCGTAATTAATGAAGCTCATCTCGACTTTTTTTGGTTAATATACTATTTACCTCAGATTTTAATACATTTTAATTGTTTGTTATTATCTTAATATTGACATAAGATAGAACTATACGAAACATTATTAGATCATGCGGTATGAAAACCATACGAGACCCGTGCGACAGCAAGGGTTTGTTACTAGCTTATAACTTCATACTGGTCCAGTTGATTCACAAATTAAAATAATGTTGATACAGTTGATTTTATAAACCGGAATAAATTACAAATATTTGCATAAACGGGAATAGTCAACTATTGATACAATTGATGTAATAAACGGGAATAAGTTACAAATATTTTTATAAACAAAAATAGTCTATTGTTGATACAATTTATTGACATTTATTGAGCCACCATTTAATTTATTTTTTCAAATTTAAATTATTCTTAGCCACCATTTAATTGAGCCATTCTAAATTACACTACAATCAATGTGAAAAATTGAGCCACTATTTAGTTGAGCCATTCTAAATTACACTACAAATAAATTGTCAAATTAAATAAATTAAATAAAGAAGAAATAATAAAATATTATTAAGAATAAAAACTTAGTAATCAATAAAAACAATTTGACTCTCTCTTTTCTTTCGTTTTCTCTTTCGATATTCTTAGATCTACTTTGTGATTTTTCTACTAATATCTACAATAATAAATGTTAAATTATTATTTAATATTATAAATTATTTCTTGACATTCTTATATATAAATTTTTATTTTTTTCGTACTGATATCTACAATAATAAATATTATACTATTATTTAATAATGTAATTTTTTATTATCTATAATAAATTTATATTAAAGCAAAACTGAATGTATTATTAAAATTATTATTAAATATTATAATTTATTTTTTGACATTCTTATATCTAATTTTTTATTTTTTTCGTACTGATATCTACAATAATAAATATTATATTATTATTTAATAATGTAATTTTTTATTATCTATAATAAATTTATATTAAAGCAAAACTAAATGTATTATTAAAATTATTATTCTCCAATATTAATCATAATTTCACAATAAATAAATGTATTCACAAATTAAAATAATGTTGATACAGTTGATTTTATAAAGCGGAATAAATTACAAATATTTGCATAAATGCGAATAGTCAATTATTGATACAATTGATGATAAACGGGAATAAATTACAAATATTTTTATAAACCAAAATAGTGTATTGTTGATACAATTTATTGACATTTATTGAGCCACCATTTAATTTATTTTTTCAAATTCAAATTATTCTGACATTTATTGAGCCACCATTTAATTGAGTCATTCTAAAGTACACTACAATCAATGTAAAAAATTGAGCCACTATTTAGTTGAGCCATTCTAAATTACACTACAAATAAATTGTCAAATTAAATAAATTAAATAAAGAAGAAATAATAAAAATATTATTAAGAATAAAAACTTAGTAATCAATAAAAACGATTTGACTCTCTCTTTTCTTTCATTTTCTCTTTTGATATTCTTAGATCTACTTTGTGATTTTTCTACTAATATCTACAATAATAAATGTTAAATTAATATTTAATATTATAATTTATTTTTTGTCATTCTTATATCTAATTTTTTATTTTTTTCGTAATGATATCTACAATAATAAATATTATATTATTATTTAATAATATAGTTTTTTATTATCTATAATAAATTTATATTAAAGCAAAACTGAATGTATTATTAAAATTATTATTCTCCAATATTAAATAATAATTTCTCAATAGATAAATGTATTCATAAATTAAAATAATGTTGATACAGTTGATTTTATAAACCGGAATAAATTACAAATATTTGCATAAACGAGAATAATCAACTATAGATACAATTGATGTAATAAACGGGAATAAGTTACAAATATTTTTATAAACAAAAATAGTCAATTGTTGATACAATTTTTTTTATAAACGAAAAAAGATTATTGTTGATACAATTATTTTTATAAACGAAAATAAATATCAAATAACTTTATAAACTGGGAAAATCTACTATTAATACAATATATTTATAAATGTGAATAAGTTAAAAATATTTTTATAAATGCGAAAAAGTATATTGGTGATACAATTATTTTTATAAACGAAAACAAGTTACAAATATTTTAATAAACAAGTAAAATCTACTAATTATTTTTATAAAATTATTTTACCCAGCGTTGGATCAAATAAGTGTTTTATAAGTATTTTTATATTGGATCAAATAAGTATAGTGTTGTTATATTACTTTAATCAATGCATAAAGGTTGCTACATATTTTTTGTTTATATTTGTGATTATGTGAATGTTTATAACCCGTAAAACAAATTTAAAAACTGACAAATGACATATTGCGACGTGTAATTATTGTTTTAGTTAAAGAGCTAAAATTTGGATGTATTATTAGCTCTTAGATCGTTAACTATTATTTAACATACTATATGTTTAATTTTTATTCCGATAGTCATCCAATTAATATGAGTATTGTTTACATATATACGGAATAACTTTATAAGATAGATCTTATCCACGTAATATTAAACCCAAACGGCCCCGTGCGATAGCACGGGTATCCCGCTAGTTTGCAAATACATATCTTATAAACTCTAGAAACATTTTTATATGCAAATCAATAAGTTATTTGTATTGTTTTGCTACGAATTGATTCGTTTATATTATAATCGATTGTCTCTCAACTGTAACAAATTCATTTCAAAATGTTTGCTTTTCTTATATGAATAGTTTTCAAAATAATCCATTTTAGTTTTTATTTTCTTAGTATTTTCCTTTGTCTTATTCTTTATTCTTTTCTTTATGATTCTTTGGTTTTTATGGATTTTTGTAGTGTATAATTTTTTTCAATGGACTAATTTAGGGCTGATTTATGGTCTGTTTGGTTCGAGGTAGATAGAGGGGAGGGGAGATAATATTTCTAATTAAATATGTTTGGAAGGGAAGGGGAGCAAAACCCCTCCAAAACACATTTTTTGCGTTCCCAAAATCAGGGGATTTGGAGGGGAGGGAATCTCAGCTTTAATATTTAAAAAATTATTATAATTACTATAATATCCTCAGTTTTATTTTAATATTTCAAAATTATTCATTTTCTTTTGTACTACTAATTCTTTTTTCTTGTAATTTTCTAGGTTACTTCCATCAATTTATTATAATTGTTCTCCACCTTCAGATTATTATTTTTTGCTTTTTTAATATTTAATATAAATTATACATAATATTTAATAACGTAACTACTTTTTTATTTAATATAAGTTATATAAATTATATATAATTTTTTTTTATGTTTCTGTTATTTAATAATAAATTATTTTATGTATTTCTTTTATTAGATGGTTCATCACGATTTAAAAATTGTTATGAACACATAATTTAATTTGTGTCGGAGAATCATATTGTTGATGAAGTGTATACTATTTTTTTAACATTATGTAATAAGTTGTAGTTTTTTTAATCAATCAACAATATAAATTTTTTATTTAATTATTTTTGCATATGTTATTACCAAAAATATTTGTGAATTTGTGAATTTTTCAATTTTTAAATATCATATAATTTATATAAGATCATAAGGATAAAAATGTAATTTGTTAATAAAATTCCTTCCCTCCCCTTGTGAATCAAACATATTTTTCATTAAAATCCCTCTCTTCTCCTCCCCTCCTCTAAAAAAAAAAAATTCCTCACCTCCCTTCCCCTTCCCTTTATTAAATCTAGTCAAATTATTAAACCAATATATTTTTTTGGTGTATAATATGTTTTATTTTATAATATTTGTTAATGGAAATTGTAAAATTAAAATAATAAACAATTATAAAAATTATAGGCGTGCCCGATGGGTCATGCATGTTTTTCCACCATATATTTGGTTTAATAGCAATTACCAAATCTATGTATATTCGGACAACTACTACAACTTGATAAATTAAATTAATATTTGTATGACAATTAACATTGAATTTTTTTCTGTTAATTCGTATAAATTAATATACATTTCTTTAACCATAACTATATAATATTTATTTAATATTTATATCAATTTTATGCGACCCGTGCAAATGCAGGGGTCCTTTACTAATTCGATAGAAAATTTTATATCAAACTATAAACTTAGGGTTCTAAAATTAAAAATGGAAGAATACTAGATAGTATCTAACAAAATTAAAATAATTTTTCATTCGTTTTTTATATAATTTTAAATCTCTAAACGAGGGTACATATATAAATATATAATGCTATTAATAAATAATAATAACTAAAATTTCAAACAAAAGCTCTACCATGTAACTATTATATAAAAATCTAACTAATAATATGTAAATTTTACCTTAACTAAATAATTTATTTAATTATAATTTTTTCTCTATCATTACCTACCTTTTCAAAATCAACATTGTTCTCAGGATTGTAAAAATAATGTGATAGTTCACTTTGGTTAAGGGAGATGTAGTTAGATGTCGGACTCACTTAGCAATTGGTGGAAAATTGACTTGGCATAGAGTTCATTAAAGAGAAGAAAACTCAACAAAAAACCAATTGTGGATAAGTTCTAACCAAGGCAATGGACCCGCGATTTATCATGACGATGCTAAAGTGAAGGGGGGTATTAGTAACAATAAGAATAGCAAAGTAGTTATGATCCAATAATAATAATAATAATAATAATAATAATAATAATAATAATAATAATAATAATAATAATAATGCAGTTTTATATTAGTCTGTTATTATACATTAATAATAGGAAATTTAGTTATGTTAGATTGTGTATAAATAAGTCTTTGATTTGAAAGGTAACAAGAAATAATTAATGAATGAATTTTAGATTTTCGCACTGATTCAAAGAGGTTGCTGAGGCACTTCATGCCATGAAAGCAAATTTCAAACAACACATTGACATCTAAGTGGCTCACTTTACCGACTCCCTCGAACAATACATAACATCCACCAATACACGTCTTATCGAATTATACGAAAAATGTTAACTGACAAGCATCCAACTCAAACATGTTGTCGTCACCATCGGATATCACTGCGGTCATGAAGAAAATCCGCCTCAATGTTTCGTGTTTCAACATCAAAGGAGTAAAAGATTGAATTTTCAAGATCAACAAGCTTTTCACCCTCCACTAATTATCACCTGACTCTCGCCTTATCATGGTGTCGTTCTAGTTGGACGGCAAAGCTTCTTCATGGTTCTAATGGATGGAAAAAGCGATGCAATTTGCAATTGGGATGATTTTCTTTGCGAAGTTCATAAATTTTTTAGGCATGAAGTGGTTACAAACATTAGGCCCATGCCTCCATGATCATAATTCTCTCACCATAGAGTTTAGGTGGAAAGGAATATCGATTCGGTTGGTGGGTGAGTCTCGCTCTAACCCAAGCTCGGTCACTTTCGTACAAATGAGAACCATTCTCGAAGTTGGGCATTTTTTAGACCTGCTTCATCTCACCCCCACTAAAATTGATACCACCGCTTCAAAACCAAACTTTGAGTCTGAAATTACTACCCTCGACGCCTCCTTACTAGTTACAGCTCGATGCCTCATCTTACAATATTGTAAGTGTTCCGCTCTAGAGCTATATTATACTTGGAGAGGATGAATTCATAATTTGCGGCTGTGGTTCAAGACTTCCTATGCGTTGAGAGGGGAATGGCCTGCGAGGTTAGCACTCCAATGCTCAAGTCAGAAAGAGAGAAAGAAATGAAGTTTTAATTGAAAGGGATTTGAATACATGTAAAGTGGCATATTGTCCTCTTTAAATAGGGAAATGGTTGGTAAGTGTACTACCCTAAAAATCATGCGTTTATTATCTTATCTTAACATATATAAATGCAAGGTTGTCATGATGGCAACCCTAGCCACATTTCAACTTGATAACAACTCTAAACACAAATTTTAGCAACTCTAAACACAAACCCTAATTGTATTTTTACTAATTTGTCCCTACATTGAAAATAAATAATAATAATAATAACTATAATAATAATAATAACTATAATAATAATAATAAACATAATAAAAATAATAATAATTATACTTATAAATAAAATAATAATAATAATAATATAATATTCAACCACCACTATTAATAATAATATAAATAATAAATTATAATAAAAAATAATAATAGTTATACTTATAACTAAAATAATAATTATAATAATATAATATTCACCACCATTATTAATAATAATATAAATAATAATAGTTATAATTATAACTAAAATAATAATAATAATAATATAATATTCAACCACTACTACTATTAATAATAATAATATAAATAATAAACTATAATATAATATTCATCTAATAATAAAATAATAATATCTTAATATATATATATATATATATATATATATATATATATATATATATATATATATATATATATATATATATATATATATATATATATATATATATATATATATATATATATATATATATATATATATATATATATATATATATATATATATATATATATATATATATAAAATATAAATGCAAGGTTGTCATGATGGCAACCCTAGCCACATGTCACCTTGATAACAACTCTAAACACTAATTTTAGCAACTCTAAACACAAACGCTAATTGTATTTTTACTAATTTGACCCTACATAGAAAATAAATAATAATAATAATAATAATAACTATAATAATAATAATAATAAACATAATAAAAATAATAATAATTATACTTATAATTATAAATAAAATAATAATAATAATATAATATTCAAGCACCACTATTAATAATAATATAAATAATAAATTATAATAAAAATAATAATAGTTATACTTATAACTAAAATAATAATTATAATAATATAATATTCACCACCACTATTAATAATAATATAAATAATAAATTATAATAAAAATAATAGTTATACTTATAACTAAAATAATAATAATAATAATAATATAATATTCAATCACTACTATTAATAATAATAATATAAATAATAAACTATAATATAATATTCATCTAATAATAAAATAATAAAATCTTAATCTTAATATATATATATATATATATATATATATATATATATATATATATATATATATATATATATATATATATATATATATATATATATATATATATATATATATATATATATATATATATATATATAAATGCAATGTTGTCATGATGGCAACCCTAGCCACATGTCACCTTGATAACAACTCTAAACACAAATTTTAGCAACTCTAAACACAAACCCTAATTGTATTTTTACTAATTTGTCCCTACATTGAAAATAAATAATAATAATAATAACTATAATAATAATAATAATAAACATAATAAAAATAATAATAATTATACTTATAAATAAAATAATAATAATAATATAATATTCAACCACCACTATTAATAATAATATAAATAATAAATTATAATAAAAAATAATAATAGTTATACTTATAACTAAAATAATAATTATAATAATATAATATTCAACCACCACTATTAATAATAATATAAGTAATAAATTATAATAAAAATAATAATAGTTATACTTATAACTTAAATAATAATAATAATATAATATTCAACCACTACTATTAATAATAATAATATAAATAATAAATTATAATATAATATTCATCTAATAATAAAATAATAATAATAACAATAATAATAATATTATATAATATAATATTGAACTACCACAATTAAAAATACTATTACTTATAAAAATTATCACTATTTATCTATTATGCACCCAATTATAATATTTAACACTATATTAATAATTATTAAAAATATATGAGGAATAAATTAAATAATTATCTAACAATATAACAAAAATACATATGTTAAATAATTGTATTCATTTTATTTTATTACTTTATAATATGATATAAAAAAAATTTAAATATTGTATTCAAATATAAATTTTATTAATAAATAAATTTCAAAATTCGAAGTTTGAAGTGATAAAATAAAAAAAAAATCTTAAAAGGTATATTTTGATGTAATATTATTTTTAAACTCTACAAATAATATGTTTTTGGTTAATATCAATAAAGTTATTAATAACTATTTTACACAGATTTTTAGAAAAATGTAGTAATTTAGAGTTTATATAAAGTAACAAATCATTTTAATTATTAGAAATTTATGAGGAATAAATGAAACAATTATCTAACAATATAAAAAATATATATATATGTTAAAGAATTGAAGTAGAAAAAATATTATATAAGTAATAATTTAAAAAAGAATTAAATATTAACTGATATAATAGTTTAAAATTTATTAACATTTTATTTTAATACTTTATAATATGATATGCAAATATTTTTTTCTTTTTAGTTTTTAATGTTATCATCATTGTATTTTAATTATAATTCATTTTTGGAACAAAAATCAGTTACAATTTTTATAATTATTGCAAAAATTAATATTTATAAAATGAATAGTTTTATGAAACGGCCAATAATAATATCATTTTATTATTCTGAAACCGATAAATTTGTTCCACTTTCTACCTTAAATAGATAAACTTTTGTCACTTTTTTCCTCACACGTATATTTTAGAATTCGTGCATAACCTAACAAAACATGGAACATATGTCTCTTACAATCATCTACTATTCTACGCCGATTCAAAAAAAGAATTGATGTTTGTATCTTTATCTAATATTCTAATCCAAAATTTCTTGGATGGTTTCATCTTTTTTACATCTATTCAAATCTATTTTATGTCCATGTTTTTCCGAATAAATTTTATTTTATCATTTTGATCATATTTAAATTTATTTCATATATATTATTTTGATCATATTCAAATTAATTTATACTCATATTCATATTTTGTAATATAATTTCCAATTATAATTTTGTAGGTTTTGCAATTTGAATGAGAGTCTAATCGGCACAAGTTCCTACAATTAACAATCTTAGCATCAATGTTGAAATATAGTCTCTTGCAATCATCTAATTCTAGAAACAATAATATATATGTCTATGTTAAGATGTTTTTATTTTTTGTATTGATTTTTAATTTTTTAAATTTAATTTCCTTCGTCTTTTTTTATTTAAATCCTAGAAACAATAATATATATGCTTATGTTAATATAATTTTTAATTATAATTTTGCAGGTTTTACAATTTAAATGAGAGTCTAATCGGCACAAAATATACGTCTCTTACAATCATCTAGAGAATCTAAATCCCAGAAACAATAATATATATGCATATGTTAAGATGTTTTTATTTTTTGTATTGATTTTTAATTTTTTTAATTTAATTTCCTTCCTCCTTCTTCGCAATTCTAGAACGGTATTACTTATGTTTTCTTTAGAATATAAATATATGTTGTTCTTTATTCTTATAATAAAGATGCACATAAACTTATCAGCCCTCCAATTATCCGCCCTCCAATTTAAAAGTTTGTAGGCGTCTATGAATAATAATATTCTTTTAGAATTGCTATTAAAATATACGATTTTTGCAATCATTCATTCATTTGGATAACCAAATTTCTATAACAATAATACATAGGATTTCGTCCATATATAACCATACCAAGATTATTATTTTTGTTTAATTTTCGCCTCCCACTTATTATTTCTTTCGAATATAACCATACCAAATAGATTATGACTTCTTCCACTTTGATGTTGTCATTCTTTATAAACAAATTATATTCGTTTATGACAAACTATTTCTAACAATCAAGATTCTTATTGTATAATTAGTACATATTGATAATATTTAATTTATTTCTTTCTAATTGTAATACTAACCTACATTCCTATTAAACCATTAATGACTTATTAAAAATATTAAAATATTTTTCTCACTATTTATGATTATTTATCAATTTATATTGTAACTCTAAAAAAAAAAAAACTCTATTTTACTATACTAATGACATTATCAATCAATGAAAATTCTCTATAATAATATTCGAATATTATAATAAACTCATATATAAAATAATATTAATAAACTCATTAGAAAAAAAATTCTATAAACATATATAATAAAGTGATCCTCTATATTATTTTTAAAATTTAACTTTTTCTCAAATATCTCTTTATAAAACTACATATAATAATTACTTAAATAAAATCATTTAAAAAAATCCACAAACAAATCAATAATCTAAAATTTTGAAGTTTAAAATATTATATATAATAATAATAATAATAATAATAATAATAATAATAATAATAATAATAATAATAATAATAATAAAATATTATGGGTCAACCGCGCAACGCGCGGGTTATATACTAGTTATTATTATTATTATAAAGTAAATCATGTAGAAAACACATATTCACCCTTAAGATGTTACTTGACATCAAACACATTTGCTCTGTAACACTTATAATTTAAATAAAATATTTGACATCTGTCATCGTATGATCACCTTCACTTAGGGTATCGTCGCATTGGAATCATAAAGATAAATATGCTTTGCAAATCATATAAGTTCCGTTGGGACTTACACTCTATTAGATGCCCATTAAAAATGATTTAATGTTTATGAGAAACAGTTGAAAGAAAAGATATAAAGTTCTGTTGTCTGAGAACCTTGGTTGTCTTGTTTAATTTGAAGTTTGAAAACAGTTTTGAATTTTGACAAAAGTCAACTTAATTAGGGTAAAGACAAAATCTATACCTTATTAAGACCTAAATGATTAGGGTTTTATCACTAAAATATTTATGAGAGATTAGGTTTTTGAAAATTCAAGGAAATCATGTATTAATATTTTTAAAATACTTAAAACACACCATTTTTAACCTAATAAAAATACATGAAATAAATAATATTTTTTGTGATTTTTTTGACTATTCATAAAATACATATATTAATTGATAAGTGTGTGAAAAATGAAGTGAAAATGAATTAATTTGATTGGTTAAATAATTGTGTGAAGTTGGTGAAAAAATGAGAGAAAATGAGTGTAAAAAAATAGTTTTGGCCCTTGGAGGGTTTGAACCCACGCCCTCATAGTCACACACTCAAAATAGAACCACTGGGCCAAACGCCAGTTGGTGATTATAACATGCGCGTAGTTGGTTTTGTTTTAAAACGAGTTGGAAATCTTTGAAAAATAAAAGGATCAAAAAGTCTGGGGCGAGAGGGATTTGAACCCCAGACTTGAGGCATGAGGAGACTAAGAGCGCATGTGAGGCCACTAGGGCAAACGATGAATTCGTTTATAAAACGCATACCATTCAAAATAAAATAAACTCTACCCTTGGATTTGAATTTTGCGCGCCACAGTCATGGTCGTCTTCAACCTCAAGCTTGAAGATTTTGAATTTGCTAACTTGCTCAATTCTCAACCAAACAGGGTGATGTAAACATGGATTTCACTCTAAATTTCCTTACGAACTCAAATATATAACTAACACAGATTTATATTAACTACATCTAATGAATTAACTAAAAAACGCGAAGAACCCTAAAATTTGAAATTCAAATTAAATGACTATACTGAAAGATAAATGGATGATGATAGAGGGTTTTTATTCCTCTGATGATGCTGAACAAACTAGTATCGAGATATATTGTAAAGAGTACTTAAATTAGAGTGTTGGAGTTTGAAAAAATACCTCTGAAAGTGGAGGTCGTGAGGATGATAGAGAACACCTGGGCTTGTATGAATGATCCTAAAAGCTTCCTGGGGATTCAGTGATGCTAACTGGATACTTATTGCACCTTGAATGCTCCAGAATTGCTCTACTCGACACCTTCTATTTGAGCTTCAAGTGGACATAGAGGTTGGTGATTCTGTGGTTACAGATGTGTTGCAGGCATCTGAATAGCTTCACTACACCTCTAGGAACATGTTGATGTGCTTAGATTCGCTTGACACCTCTTGAATTATGCTATAGACCTCCAACTGCTCGAGCTTCAAAATGAAAGTGGCTATGGTGTTCCTCCACTTACAGAAGTGATCCAGGTGCTTGGATCACCTCAAATGAACCTCCTTGAGATGTTAGAATGCTTATTTCCCAAAGAAGAGCTCTGGTTTGAAGAAATCGATTCTTCTTGCCAAAGAACTTTGAAAAACCATAAGCATGAAAGAGAGAAGGAGAAAGCAAGGAATTGAGTTGCTTTGGTGTGTTTGATACTGAGGTATTCACTTGTATTTATAGGCAAAATGTTTAGAGCAATTGGAGATAGTAAGTTTGCTTAATGAGGGAGTTTTGGTTTCTTGGCCATGAAGAAATTCAAAGAATCTCCAAGATGCAATGATGGTGTTTTCGAGCTAGCTCCCCATCCATTGATCTCTTCTGATCATAGGGGACAAATCTGATGCAGAATGGCTTCCAATTGGCTTAGGGAAAGATTCCTTGATGATTCACCAATTGGCCATAAATTCTCAAAATGCAATCATTACATAATCACATGTTTTGGTTTTGGAATATTCTCTTCAAATATTTGTGTAATGATGCAAACGATCCTCTCTTATCCTTGAAATGTTTCTGAGGTTTAGAGGTACCAATTAGTGTAAGCACTTTGCACAAAATTGCCAATTTCAAACTTATGCATGACCTATAATTTCACTTCAAATGCCTAACTTTGATCAATCATATCTCTTAGCTCAAGATGAATTTGGAGAAGGTTGAGCACAATTTGGAAAGCCCTTAACATGTAATTCAATTCATTAGTTTGGTGTTTGCCCAAAATCTTTAGGGAAATTAGTGAAAAAGTCCCATAAAGTTTGAAGAAAACTAGGGTTTCTTTGCTTGTTTTGTGAAGGCAACAACTTTGAAGCTCCATATCTCTTCAATGGTTGATTTCTAGCCAAAAAATCACATGTGACAAAGTTGTTCATTGGATCAAAATCTACAACTTTGATGTTGGAAGTTTTTATCAGTTTGTACTTGAAATTTTGAGATATTCTCTTCCAAAGTTTTGAAAAAAAGACCTTTAAACACTTAGAAAAATTTCTAAGTATGAAAAGTCAATCTTTGACTTTTTGATTCTTGATTGATCTTCTTGATTTTCTTTGGTCAAATGACTTCAATAATCATATATTGATGATGTTGATCCTTAAGAGTCATGTCTTGACCCAAAACCCTAAAAGTCAAAGGTGATCTTGTACAGTTGACTTTTTCCAGATGAAGTGAAATCTTGGGCTTTGGTAATGAATCAAGTTCTTCTCCTTAAATGAGTGAGATGAATGGATTATATTGAGTTAATAGAAGCTCTTGAGTCATGTTTTAAGTTGTGGACCCATGTCCTGATTAAAAGTCAACTGTCCAAGTGAATTAGGTCAAAAACCCTAATTGTCGACCAGATGAAATTGATGATTGTAGATATTGAATTGAAGTGTAATGTCCAATGGATAATATCATATGAACCAACTGAAGATATTTGAACCAAATGATGGATGTCTTGGGGATTTTTAGGGTTTCCCAAATGTGATCCCTGATTTTAGTCCTTGATGGGCTCAAAACCCTAGATTGGTGATCTGAGCAGACCTGAGTCCTGATGACTGGTGTCTTAATCAATCATAGGTGAATAGAATGAAGCTTTTGATTCCTATGATTGTATTGGAGACTAATCCTTTTATTGATTGATCCTTTGCCTGAGCTCTCTTGTCTTTGAACATCCTCGATTAAGTACCAGGTGAGTAAGTGACTGTTCTGAGTGTCTGTTTTGATCTGATAAAAAGCCTTAAGGTAAGACATCTCATGGGGGGTTAAAATTAGGGTATGACAAGGTTCTAGATGAACAAGTTCTGAAGATTCTAAAGACAAAGTTTCTAAAGACCAAGTGTTAAAGTTTTAAAGAGAAGGTTCTGGATGAACAAGTTCTGAAGACTCTAAAGACTTAGGCTTTGAAGATTTGAAGACCAAGTGCTTAAGACTCTAAAGACAAGATTATGTTTAAACAAGTTGTAACTCGGTGAACTGACTTTTATTTTTAATATGCAACAATGTTGCGGTGAGCATGAGTCGCCACCGACTTTTATTTTGTCCAATGTTAGGAAAGGTAAAAAGTACAGAAAAAGACCTTTTGAAAAAGAAAACGGGTTCGGGGGTAGGTTATGAAAAGGGAAGGTGTAAGCACCCTTTTCATCCGTAGTTATCTACGGGCTCTTAACTTGCTTAGCTCATGTTTGTTTGTTTTGAGTTGAAAAGGAGTATAAGGACTTTAGCGTAAATGCGTAGCCTTAGTTTTTTTGAAAGAATATTGAAAAGATGTTTTTATTGAGCTAGGCAGTTTAAGAGCACTACCCTAATTGATTGATCTTTTTCTGTAATTTTTAAAGTTCCCAGGACTATCCGTACTATATAGAAGTAGGTAGTCCTTGTTATATTGGACGTGCGGGTCATCGAAGGGTCATCGATGGTCATTGAAAGCAATAAATAGAGATACTTTAGCAATTTAGCGGGACTATCATCATTTTCCGAAGGGGCTCAGAGGGACAAGATCTTTTACCGTAGGCAACTCCGAGGGACGTTTAGGGACTAAGATCTTTTTATGATGATATTTTCACGAGGGTCATCGTTTGCTAAAGTACCTCCATATTCGAGGGACATGACCATATGATCGAAGGCAACCAAGAGGGGCGTACCCTAGGGGTGAGTGTGTGCATCAATCATGTGTGTTAGATTCGAATATTCAATCTTTTAGTTAGTGATCTACGATTGAGATTAATTTCTTTTCACGCCCTAAATTACTAACACACGCAAGCATATAATATCATACAGAAAAATAAAGGCAGAAAGTAAAATGTCCTAGCTATTACAGGGCTTCGGGGAGGGGATTACAAATGGACAAACGAATGGGGATAGGAAATTATTACAACAACCGAATGAAAATAAAACAATTAAGTGTGCAAAATTAAATAACTTGAAAATGTTAATAAAAATAATCTGAAAGCGTCAAGTGTAGTACCTCACAAAAAATGAAAATAACGTTAGTCACAGATATATATAAAAAATGATGCATAATGACGAAAGATTAATAATAAATCAAAAAATTAATTAAAAAAAATCTAAGAAACTATTAAATTAAAAGAGCAAATTAACTAAAACATTTTTATATTTTTATATGGTTTAGTGAAAAGAAACAAAATTAATTAATCTAAACTAAAACGAATAATTAGTTGATTAAATTAATAAAATTAAATATAAAACAAAAATTAAAATCATTATAATAATTAAATGATAAACAAAAAAGCTCACCTAAGAATTTCTAGAAGTGTCACGTATGACACTATTTTTTAGGCTAGATTTTAAACAAATTTAAACAATTAGTAATAACAAAAACCATGATAATTACACTAGCAAAGTTATTGACATTTTCAAACTTAAAAAAAACACTTTTTTCTTTTTTTTTTTTCTGTTTTAAAGGCAAACGGTTGTCTCTCTCTATTGCAGTAGACATGAAACTCTTCTCTTTTGTACAGACCCATGAAGCACAAGTTTATAAACAAAGAAAAATGGAAACTTTAATCTCCCTTCATCATCGACCGATTGAAACAAACTTCTATCTCAAAATTTCAAAAAAAAACAAATCCAGGTCATGAATCAAGTGAAAAGCAAAGGATATCGAGCTACCTCATAGATCCGGTTGTCAATGGCTACGAATTTGATGGCGGTCTCACGTCGTGTTGTCATGGCGGAGCTGATTTGGAGAGCGGCCGGAATAGATTTGGCGGCGGAGATGCCGCTCGTGGCTGGAGGATTCCGGATCAGACGCATCGCGAGGTCGTCGGCCGTGCAGTGGCTGCTCATCGATTGTGGGAGCGGCAGCGTCTGCTTTGCGTGTGTTGTTGACGGCGGTAGCAATGTGTTTGCACGTTATCTTAGGGGCTTGGTGGAGGGTATCTTCTTCCATGTTTTTTTTTACCAACCTGTGTTACTGCAATTAACAGAGAACAGAAAATAGATTTTGTTAGATTTACATGTTACTGCTTTTTTCAAATTCTTGTGGACATGGTTTTGTTGAGGTTATTGGTGAGTTCATGGTTACAGTTTTGTTTATGAGTGAGGTTGATGGTTGTCATGGAAAAAAGTTTAGATTGAAGGTATGAAAGTGACGATGTTTAGTTTTGGTGTTAAGAATTATGTGCAATGTAAAATTATACATGAGAGGGTCAATATGGAAATTGTTAGTTATGTATATGGCGATGCAATTGAAGAGTAAAATTTTGTGGTAAGTAGTATGTGATGAATGATGAGGAAATTGAAGTTACAGTGAACGCTATGGTGGTGTTAGAAACAAGGTTTTGTTGAGAGTTTTTTTTTTTGGTGTATGTACGTGTGAGAGAGGTTTTTGAGAAAAATAAGGGTTAGCCGAGTTAGTTCATTACAATGAAGAACAAAATGCATTTTTATAGTACAAAATTAGGTTAACGTAAAAAAGGAAATAATCGACCTATTAACTAATACAATCAAACGTTTAAATCAAATTTAATTTGATTTTAAATGTTGAAATATTTAATTAATTATGAAGATTTTTCTAAAAATAGAAAACTATCCTAAAATGCAACATTTAAACAGAAAACAAATCTTTTTAAACCTTTTTTATTTTTATGATTTTTTTCTTGATATTTTTTATGAATAAAATGGAAAAAGTAAAAAAAAAAATAGTATTTTAAAAATAATAATTAAATAAATACGAAAATAATATCTAAATATATAAAAAAAGTTATTTTTTTTGTGATTTTTAATAATTAGTGGAAATAAAATTAAAATTAAGGTTAGAAACAAAATAAAAGGGAAAACTGTTAGAAGTGAGATTTGAACCCGGTACCTCTCACTCTTATACCTCTTACTCTCAAATCCTTACCAACTGGGCTATGTCACTTATTTGAAATAAAATGACATTTGCAAATATATGACGGCAAATTTTGGGGTATGACAGCTGCCCCTGTTCAATTATCTTAAACCTGAAGATGTAGAGTGATCTGTATGTCGGTCGGTATCTGAAGGTGGAAGATGATTGAACACTAGAATACCAAGAAATTTGCCCTAGCTGAAGTAGGGACTTTTGTCGGAGATGGGCTTAAATATGCCATCCAGGTCTTGAGAGGAGATTTATTGGAGATTGATCATGTCAGCACTGTTCGTAGTAACTATTTTAGACTTTGGAAGATGATCGTGTCTACACCGTTCGTGATGATAGAATTAGATCTTTTTGTCGTGTCAGCACCGTTCGTAGTAACTGAATTAGACTAGGAAAGTCAGTGATCGTGTCTACACCGTTCGTGATGATAGAATTAGATCTCTGGGAGTTGACCGTGTCGGCACCGTTCGTAGTAACCGAATTAGATCTTTGAAAATGACCGTGTCATTACCGTTCGTGGTAAATGAATTAGATCGAGCGTTGACCGTGTCAGTACTATTCGTAGTAGCTGAATTAGATCTTGGAAAGTCAGTGATCGTGTCTACACCGTTCGTGATGATAGAATTAGATCTCTGGGAGTTGACCGTGTCGGCACCGTTCATAGTAACCGAATTAGATCTTTTGTCGTGTCAGTACCGTTCGTAGTAGCTGAATTAGACTTAGTTTGTCATTGACCGTGTCTACACCGTTCGTGATGATAGAATTAGATCTCTGAGTGTTGACCGTGTCAGTACCGTTCGTAGTAACTGAATTAGATCTTTGAAAATGACCGTGTCATTACCGTTCGTGGTAAATGAATTAGATCGAGCGTTGACCGTGTCAGTACTATTCGTAGTAGCTGAATTAGATCTTGGAAAGTTGGAGATTTCGTTCATTTGTCTGTGCCTGTATCCTGCAATAGGTATAGTTATGCAATGTCATGATGCATGTATTATGTAATGAGTCCCTCAGAATAAAAGAGAAACTTTGTATGTTATGTGTAATACCCCGTATTAATTAAATGCTCTAATGTATTAACTGACACTGAGGTTTTATCAATTGATACGATAGAGATACTTTTGGACATTAAGTTAGTAGTGTTAACTTAAAGATATTTTCCTTATATCATTTCCTTTTGTTTTCTTCTTCATTCTACACCAAAAAGAGAAAGATAGAGAGAAGAAGTAGAGAGAAGGAAGAGCAAAGGAGAAAGAGGAGAAAAGCTTGGATCTTCACCATTTCTTCGCCGAATCAACTCATCTTCGACATCAACGACTCTTAATCGAGGTGGGTTCTAGTTAGAAACTTATAATTTTGATTATGGATGAGAAATCATAAGTTTTGATTTAGGGTTTTGTATAAAGGAATTCTAGGTTTTGGACAAATTCATCAATGTTCATGAGCAAAGTGATTATAATCCATGAATAGATCACCTATAGTTTGTATCCATGCTTTAATCTGATTTGGAACAGGTTTAGATGGTTTTGAACCATGGAAGTTGTGGCTGAAACAGAACTGAGAACTGAATTCTCGCGCGCTTCGCGGCGCGAACGGGGCTGCGCGGCACGAACTATGCAGGTTTTAGGGGTTCTGCTTCTGCCTTCAGCACGCGGCGCGTACTGGGTGTCGCGGCGCGAACAGTTGGAAATCTTTAGAGCTTTGCTTCTGCCATAGGGTTCGCGGCGCGTAGATTAGTTAGCGGCGCGAACAGTGTTAGAAATTATAGTGGTTTGCTTCTGCCATAGGGTTCGCGGCGCGACCTAGTTGTTGCGCGGCGCGAACTGAAGCTTCCTTAACCAAATTTTTCTTAACTTAATGGAAATTGTTTCAAGCATAACTTTTGAACCATAACTCTGTTTTAATCACCGTTCGAAGTGATAGGAAGCTAGAAGCGTGTACTTTCTAGTAGTATAGGTTTTGGGAACAAAGGGAGAATTATTTAATCGAGAATCGGGAAATTGCTTGAGCACTTGGGTTGGTTTTCGTTCGAATTCTTGAGAACGTTATGCTTTTAGTATGATGCTTGTGTACTCTATAATTGTTACTGAGTTCTATTGCAGGTGGATTAGTATACCTTGTTATAAATGTTTATATCAAGAGGGTTGAATAACTTCATTGTTATGTGAATAAAGGATAAGTGAGGAAAAACTAGGAATTGTTAGGTTTGTAGCTTAACAAAGAAAACCTAGGATGAGACATTATATGGAACATACGTGTTTTGAATCTTATGAGGAAAGGCTAACAGGCCTAGTGATTTGCGTGAGCGGTCACCAAAGTATGAAAGGCTAACAGGCCTAGTGGTTTGCGGAAGCGATCACCATTGTTGATGTATTAATCGGAACCGTAGTTTTTCTTTATTCTTTATTTTTCCTTTGAATGCTAACAGGCATTCACCGTGCAGAAAGGCACATAATCTTGGCAGGTTTGATTCCCGCTTTTGTGTACGAATGGAACCTACGGGTAGAGACTTGTGATGGTGTACGGGCCATGTGAAGTGACGATTCATGGGGAAAGGCTCATGAGTCCGAATCCATTTCGTATGTCAAGATTTTTCCAAAGGATTCATGACTCGTGCCACCTCCTAGACGTAGAAGGGGACGGGAATATGGGGATGCCTTGGTATTGGTTTCCGATTAATAATCTTGTGTTGAGTTGTTGAACTCTAAGTATGATTCCATATAATGTTAGTATGAGAGCTTAAGGTCTAGTTCCTTTTATGACTTGAGACTTATAGGTTAGAACCTTGTAAAGCCGAGAGGATCCATAGGATAGGGAACTCACTGGGATTTTATATCTCACCCCATTATATATTGATTTCAGGTGCTACAGGTTCCGCAAAGGGTAAGGAGAAAGAAGTTTGATTTCCTTATTCTTATGCCTCTTCTGGGATATGGCGAAGCTTCCGTTGTGGATTACTTTTTGTGATCATTGTTGATCTAGTTCTTAGTATTTTTATTTTGAACATCTTGTATGTATTATGCCATTGTGTAGAACTTTTGTATTAGGGCATTAATATGTATAATGTGTTGACTAGGAACTTATTGGTATTTCAGTACCATATACTTGGATTCATGTATATTTATATGATTTGATGCATGTAATTATATATGGGTGTTACAGTTGGTATCAGAGCAGGTCGTATCCTCGACCTAGCCATGAGATATTATAAGTGTTTCTTTCTGTCCAAGATGTGTTGTGTTCCCATGAGTTTTGTTGTGTTATGACTATGGCATTGAGCCTGATCAACTTAATCCCATTTTGATAACCTCCAGGAACATGGCGGACGGACGCAGGACTCGTGGTCGACCCCCCACACGACCTCCACAAGTGAATACACCGGATGGCGGTGCGAATGTTCCATGGCCCCAGTTCATGCAACAGATGCAACAGCAGCAGAATCAGTTCATGCTGCAGATGATGCAACAAATGAATGGCGGTCATAATGCTCCAGTGGTTGTGCCCGAAGCTGTAGGTGGGACTTATAGAGATTTCATTCGCATGAATCCTCCGGAATTTCATGGTGGATTAGATCCTATAAAGGCGCATGAGTGGGTGGCCAATGTAGAAGGAATCTTTGAGATCGTGCATTGTAGTGAAGAGGACAAGGTAGTGTTTGCTTCTCATTCGCTGAAAGGTCCAGCTATGAGGTGGTGGAAGGGTGCTTCTGCTTTGATGATTACTCAGGGAGTACCTAAGGAATGGGAGAATTTCAAGACCACTTTTATGGAGAAATACTTTCCTAGTTCACTGAGAACTAAGAAGGAGTTGGAGTTCCAGCAGTTAAGGCAGGACAATATGTCAGTAGCTACTTATGCTGAGAAGTTTGAGATTTTGGCTGCTTACTCTAGGCAGGCCGCGTATGCTCCTGATGAGGGTTGGAAGGTGGACCAGTTTCTGTTTGGTTTAAGGGCTGATATCTCACATAGTGTGTCCCAGAGGGAGTTCACTACTTATACAGAGTTGTTGCGACAATGTTATGTGGCCGAGACTAGTTTGAAGAAAGTTCAAGCTGAGGAAGATTTGAAGAAGAAGAATCAACATGAAAGAGGAAGGCCAAGCCAACAATTTCGACCTAGGCCACAAGCTTTCAAAGGAAAGCAAGTGCAAGGTCCTCGGTCTAGTGCACCTCCGGTGTGTCGTAGTTGTGGTAAGAATCACCTTGGAAGATGTGCCTTTGAAGGGGCGAAGTGTTTCCATTGTCATCAAGAAGGGCATATGGCTAGGAATTGTCCTCAGAATAGGAATCAAGTTCAAGGAAGGGGTACTGGTAGAGTTTATACCTTGGATGCTAAGAAGACCAAGGGTGATAACTCTTTGATTGCGGGTACGTGTTTCATTAATGGGCATTCTTGTTTTGTTCTGTTTGATTGTGGAGCAACACACTCTTTTGTGTCATTACAATGTATGAAGCGACTTGGGTTGCAAGCTACTCCTTTATTTCCTCCTATGGCGGTTACTACTGCTATGGATGAGATGGTAGAGACACCGTTGGTGTGTGAAAATTGTGTGTTATCTGTGGGTGGTAGGAATTTCCAGATTGATCTTGTTTGCTTACCACTTAAGAAGGTAGACGTTGTATTGGGAATGGATTGGCTTTCTGCTAATTCGGTGTTCATTGGGTGTGAGGAGAAGTTAATCATTATTCCAACTGAAGAAGCTACTCCGAAGGATGTGTTGACTACTATACTAGAAGGTACGGTAGGTATGATTAATTTCTTGTTTGAGAAAGAGAAGTCTGTTCTGTTGGTTCTCACTAAGGAGACGGGTGACAAGTTAGAGGTTTCACAAATTGCTGTCGTTAGAGAATTTTCCGATGTTTTTCCCGAGGATGTCACTTCCCTTCCTCCGGAAAGGGAAGTGGAATTCTCTATTGACCTGGTACCGGGAACGGCTCCTATATCCGTTTCTCCGTATCGGATGGCACCACTTGAATTAAGAGAATTGAAGGGGCAATTGGAAGAACTGATGGCTAAACATTTTGTGCGACCTAGTGTCTCACCGTGGGGAGCTCCAGTGTTGTTAGTAAAGAAGAAGGATGGTGGGATGAGACTATGTATTGATTACCGTCGGTTGAATAAGGCCACCATCAAGAACAAATACCCTTTGCCTAGGATAAACGACTTGTTAGATCAATTGAAAGGAGCCTGTGTGTTCTCGAAGATTGATTTGCGGTCAGGTTATCACCAAATCCGTGTGAAGAGCTCAGATGTGCCAAAGACTGCATTTAGAACCCGTTATGGTCATTACGAATTCTTGGTGATGCCTTTCGGTGTTACGAATGCTCCAGCTGTTTTCATGGATTATATGAATCGGTTATTTCAGCCTTACTTAGATCAATTTGTGGTAGTCTTTATCGATGACATTCTTATTTATTCTCGTACTCCACAAGAGCACGAAGAACACCTGAGGATTGTTCTGTCGGTACTGCAAGAAAATCAATTGTTTGCTAAGTTAAGTAAGTGTGAGTTTTGGATGACAGAGGTAAGATTTCTTGGTCATGTTATATCTCAAGGAGGTGTGGCAGTGGACCCGACGAAAATCGAAGCAGTAATTAATTGGGAGAGACCGAGCAATGTCTCAGAAGTCCGAAGTTTCTTAGGCTTAGCCGGCTACTACAGAAGATTTATAAAAGGGTTTTCTCAATTGGCTTTACCAATGACTAGACTTACTCGGAAGGAGTGTCCTTATGATTGGGATTCGGGGTGTGAACAGAGTTTCATGGGCTTGAAGGAAAGATTGACGACTGCTCCTGTTTTGATCGTTCCTGACCCAAATAAGTCCTATGAAGTATTTTGCGATGCTTCCAAGAAAGGATTAGGAGGGGTTTTGATGCAGGATGGTCAGGTGGTAGCATACACATCTCGACAGTTAAAGGTTCACGAAGAGAATTATCCAACTCATGATTTAGAATTGGCTGCAGTTGTTTTTACCCTAAAGGTGTGGCGTCATTACTTGTATGGAGTTCATTTTGAAATGTTCAGCGACCACAAGAGTTTAAAGTACCTATTCGACCAGAAGGAGTTGAATATGCGTCAGAGGCGGTGGATGGAATACTTAAAGGATTATGATTTTGACTTGAAGTATCATCCAGGCAAAGCAAATAAAGTGGCGGATGCTTTGAGTCGGAAGGTGTTAAAGAGGGCCGAATTGATGATGTCAGAGTATGCATTATTGGAGAAATTTCGAGATCTCAACCTTCAATTTGTTTGGACCCAAAATGGAGTATTGATGGGGAACTTGAATGTTAATTCTACTTTGAGGAACGACATCCAACAAGCACAAGCGTCGGATACTAAGTTACAAGAGGTGTTGGTTCAACCAGGTTTTACTCGAGCTACTGATGGGGTGATTATGTTTAATCAGAGGATTTGTGTTCCGGATGATGCGTTATTAAAAAGAAGGATTTTGGATGAAGCTCACAAGGGTGCTTTCACTATACATCCGGGTTCTTCAAAAATGTACCAAGATTTGAAAGGGGATTATTGGTGGTCCGGAATGAAAAGAGATGTCGCAGTGTACGTATCAGAGTGTGCGGTGTGCCAACAAGTAAAGATTGAACATCAAAGGCCGGGTGGATTGTTACAACCACTAGAGATTCCAATATGGAAGTGGGATAGTATTTCAATGGATTTTGCGGTTAGTTTACCTCGTACTCAAGGTGGATATGATTCTATTTGGGTGATTGTAGATCGGTTGACGAAATCTGCACATTTCTTAGCCGTGAAGACTACTTACAAGGCAAGTCATCTTGCGCGGTTGTTTATCGCAGAGATTGTGAAGTTGCACGGTGTACCCTCTAGTATTGTGTCGGATAGAGATCCAAAGTTTACTTCAAGGTTTTGGAGAGCTTTTCAGCAAGCGATGGGATCTAAATTATGTTTGAGCACGTCGAACCACCCTCAAACGGATGGTCAGACGGAACGGACGATACAAACCTTGGAGGATATGTTAAGAGCGTGTGTGCTTGAAAGTGGAGGAAATTGGAAGGAACTTTTACCATTGATTGAATTTGCTTACAATAACAGTTATCATGCGAGTATCGGTATGGCACCTTATGAGGCATTATATGGGAGAAAATGTAGAACACCGTTGTGTTGGTCAGAAATTGGTGATGATAGAATTTTGGGACCCGAAATTATTCAAGAGACCACGGACAAGATTAGAATGATTCGTGAAAAGGTTAAACAAGCACAGGATCGTCAGAAGAGTTATGCGGATAACCGCAGGAGGCCTTTGGAGTTTATGGAAGGTGACCATGTATTTTTGAAAGTTACTCCGAGGTTGAGGTTGAAAGGACCGTTTAAGTCAAGGAAGTTAAGTCCGAGATACGTGGGACCGTATGAGGTTCTAGAGAGGATTGGTGAAGTAGCTTACCGTTTAGCCTTACCACCTTCTCTATCAGAAATGCATGATGTTTTCCACGTGTCTCAACTGAGGAAGTTTATTCCCGATCCTCTCCAGCCGGTGTTACCAAATGCAATTGAGATAGAATCAGATTTGACTTTTGAACCCTTACCGAGCCGTATCGTAGGAAGAGAGACTAAAGTGTTACGCAACAAGGAGATTCCTCTTGTCAAGGTTCAGTGGGATGTGACGCATCCGGGCGATGCTACATGGGAACTTGAATCGGAAATGCGGGATGCTTACCCTCACCTTTTCAGGTAATTCTTGAATTCGAGGACGAATTTCTATTTAAGTGGGGGAGGATGTAATACCCCGTATTAATTAAATGCTCTAATGTATTAACTGACACTGAGGTTTTATCAATTGATACGATAGAGATACTTTTGGACATTAAGTTAGTAGTGTTAACTTAAAGATATTTTCCTTATATCATTTCCTTTTGTTTTCTTCTTCATTCTACACCAAAAAGAGAAAGATAGAGAGAAGAAGTAGAGAGAAGGAAGAGCAAAGGAGAAAGAGGAGAAAAGCTTGGATCTTCACCATTTCTTCGCCGAATCAACTCATCTTCGACATCAACGACTCTTAATCGAGGTGGGTTCTAGTTAGAAACTTATAATTTTGATTATGGATGAGAAATCATAAGTTTTGATTTAGGGTTTTGTATAAAGGAATTCTAGGTTTTGGACAAATTCATCAATGTTCATGAGCAAAGTGATTATAATCCATGAATAGATCACCTATAGTTTGTATCCATGCTTTAATCTGATTTGGAACAGGTTTAGATGGTTTTGAACCATGGAAGTTGTGGCTGAAACAGAACTGAGAACTGAATTCTCGCGCGCTTCGCGGCGCGAACGGGGCTGCGCGGCGCGAACTATGCAGGTTTTAGGGGTTCTGCTTCTGCCTTCAGCACGCGGCGCGTACTGGGTGTCGCGGCGCGAACAGTTGGAAATCTTTAGAGCTTTGCTTCTGCCATAGGGTTCGCGGCGCGTAGATTAGTTAGCGGCGCGAACAGTGTTAGAAATTATAGTGGTTTGCTTCTGCCATAGGGTTCGCGGCGCGACCTAGTTGTTGCGCGGCGCGAACTGAAGCTTCCTTAACCAAATTTTTCTTAACTTAATGGAAATTGTTTCAAGCATAACTTTTGAACCATAACTCTGTTTTAATCACCGTTCGAAGTGATAGGAAGCTAGAAGCGTGTACTTTCTAGTAGTATAGGTTTTGGGAACAAAGGGAGAATTATTTAATCGAGAATCGGGAAATTGCTTGAGCACTTGGGTTGGTTTTCGTTCGAATTCTTGAGAACGTTATGCTTTTAGTATGATGCTTGTGTACTCTATAATTGTTACTGAGTTCTATTGCAGGTGGATTAGTATACCTTGTTATAAATGTTTATATCAAGAGGGTTGAATAACTTCATTGTTATGTGAATAAAGGATAAGTGAGGAAAAACTAGGAATTGTTAGGTTTGTAGCTTAACAAAGAAAACCTAGGATGAGACATTATATGGAACATACGTGTTTTGAATCTTATGAGGAAAGGCTAACAGGCCTAGTGATTTGCGTGAGCGGTCACCAAAGTATGAAAGGCTAACAGGCCTAGTGGTTTGCGGAAGCGATCACCATTGTTGATGTATTAATCGGAACCGTAGTTTTTCTTTATTCTTTATTTTTCCTTTGAATGCTAACAGGCATTCACCGTGCAGAAAGGCACATAATCTTGGCAGGTTTGATTCCCGCTTTTGTGTACGAATGGAACCTACGGGTAGAGACTTGTGATGGTGTACGGGCCATGTGAAGTGACGATTCATGGGGAAAGGCTCATGAGTCCGAATCCATTTCGTATGTCAAGATTTTTCCAAAGGATTCATGACTCGTGCCACCTCCTAGACGTAGAAGGGGACGGGAATATGGGGATGCCTTGGTATTGGTTTCCGATTAATAATCTTGTGTTGAGTTGTTGAACTCTAAGTATGATTCCATATAATGTTAGTATGAGAGCTCAAGGTCTAGTTCCTTTTATGACTTGAGACTTATAGGTTAGAACCTTGTAAAGCCGAGAGGATCCATAGGATAGGGAACTCACTGGGATTTTATATCTCACCCCATTATATATTGATTTCAGGTGCTACAGGTTCCGCAAAGGGTAAGGAGAAAGAAGTTTGATTTCCTTATTCTTATGCCTCTTCTGGGATATGGCGAAGCTTCCGTTGTGGATTACTTTTTGTGATCATTGTTGATCTAGTTCTTAGTATTTTTATTTTGAACATCTTGTATGTATTATGCCATTGTGTAGAACTTTTGTATTAGGGCATTAATATGTATAATGTGTTGACTAGGAACTTATTGGTATTTCAGTACCATATACTTGGATTCATGTATATTTATATGATTTGATGCATGTAATTATATATGGGTGTTACATTATGGATGAATTCATTATGAGGTAATGTATGCAATGTATGAATATGTTTATGCCATATGATATGTGAATATGATTTATGTTGTCTTTATTGAGAAAATAAATCTCTATGCCTTTGTGGTTTTGATGTCTGATCTTGTTTTGAAGATGCTCAGCTGGGAATTTATGATTCTTGCTTGGGGATAACCAGTAATTTGATGTACCCTGACTGGAGATAAAGATATTAGTAAGCCATGTTGGAGAAGAGCAACGTGTCGGAGAACCGGTGGTGTTGAAGATGTAAACTCTAGTGGGGAGCCATGTCTTTGTCGGGACGAGTATGTTCAAAGATATCTTCATTGAGGATTACTTTGTGGGGATATGATCTTGTGAACCCGACTCTGTGGGGAGACATGGGTGTCTTGAAAATTGCCCCCAGTATTGTAGTAACTACCATTCGATTTAGGGCACCCTACTGAGTATTGATCAAGCTGTCAAACTGGACTTGCATAGATTTGCCCCAGTTAGTAAGGACTTTGGAAAGATTCGCCTCGTGAGGACTTTATGAGATGTGCACTATGGGCGTCATGCCCCTCGTAATCATTGGCCCAGGACAATGCCCCATGTTGATTGGAAATAGACTAAGATTTACTTGGATACATGCTCCTGATTGTTTTTTGCATCTTTGAGAGATTCTCGGAATCTTGACTTGATTGCCCCTGATGAATGAGATATGTCATGCCCCTTGTATATACAAGCTTTTGACTGACTGAGTCGGGCGTACGAGACGTCTCTGCAGCTTTATCTATCGGGGGACTTTCTGATATTCGTGCTATCATAAGCAACATGCCCCTGTATCATGAACTTAGGAATCATGCCCCTGGTTGATCAGGGTTGGAGGTAATTCTAGTTGTGCTTGGGTGAAGGCTCCTGGTAATTTCAGCAGTTTTGAGAGATCCTTTGAATCTTGGCTTGATTGCCCCGAATATCTGAACGCTTAGTCCATGGGGTATTTCAACCGTTTTTGTGCCCATGAGGGTGATTATAATTTGAGATGTTCATGCTCGAACTCAACGGAGTTCCGAAGACAACTTGTCCCTTGAGAGGGTTAAACTTTTCATCTGCAGCTCATGATGGAAGTTTTCCTGGTGTCAAGTACTTGTTCATATGCAAAGAATGTTTAGTATGAGAAATATAAATCTAATGAAAAGTTCATGTTTGTCTTGAAATATATTTTTTGAAAGGATGTCAAAACATCGATTTTGTGAAAAGTGGCGTGATACCAACTCAACTGTTTTAGCAAAACTCCTAGGAGTCGGTTTACCGTTTTCTCGTTATAGTATGCTTTCAAATTAACCCTGCTTCAATTAGGACTTTTGAGGGTTGTAACGTGGCCAGGTTAATGGTTTTAGAAAAAAAAAGATATATAGGCTCAAAATTTTATTGGTGCCCACCCCCTTCGTGATGTTCTCCAACCTAAGTTCAGTTAACTCGACGCGAGCATTCATCCTTCAAGAGGAGTTTGAGATGATTGAGGAATCGACAAGGTGTTTGGACATGTCAGTCACTTATCTTTTATTCTTGGCGTCTGATCACACGATCTTGAATTTATAGACACACGAATTTGCCCCTTTTGTTGAGGATCTTTTTTGTTTCCCTAACTTTTGCCTGGACAAATTCTTTTGAATTCTGAGTTTGAAGTCCAGCGGGATGCCCTGACTTTTGCCTTAGTCATTTGTTTTCAAGTTATTGACTTAGCGGGCTTTCTTTTCTCTTTTTTTTTTTTAAATTCGTTCTTTTTATTTTTTGAGCAAGTCATATGATCCTGAGACGTCTTTTTGGAAAGATTGTGACTACCTCATTTCTTGGTCGACGAGGGACAGTCGTTGTTGTATCGTCATATTTGACCTCTTATTACGCGAGAGGTGACCATTGCGGCCTCGACTTTCCTGAACCTTTTGAAGGATAACCATTATTGTTTCCTCAGATGCGTGGTCCTGCTGAATTTTGAACACCCAATCAGGTTAACTGAACACTACCCTGCCCCTAGGTTAAATGTGAGGGTTTTTTCGTATAGAAAAGAAACTCCTACTTCAAGGCTCAAAAGGGGTTGGCAAGGGATTAACTTCCTTATATCTCTAGTGTTTGGGAATTTGAAACAAAGCCTGTACATCGTCAACAGGGTTTTACTCGAAAGCACACCATTTGAGATTATTGGTATTATGTGTTCGTCATTCTCCCTTCAGAGTCATCATGCTTTATCATTGAGAGTTTGGTATCACAAACAAATAAGAACATATTAGAGCGAGAGCGAATGAATTTTTTCAAGACAAACACATCCAATGCATCGTTATTATAGTTCAAAAACAAACAAGTATTGCATATAGACAGTATTGAACAAGAACAAGAAAGATTACGCATGAAAATGCATGAGAAATTACGAATTGCCAACATTGAGGAGATTTTCTCCGTATGGACTTATTGCTTCAGAAGGTCCATTGAGTCGAGGGAGAACTTCAAATCTGGCCTGCAGGTGTGAATATGATAACCTTTGCATCAATCAGGTCTTGTACCTTATCTCGGACTGGTTGGCAATTATCGATCGACTGACCAAGTGCCCCAGATAGGAAACCAAACCAAGCGTTCGTATCTGAACTACAGATTACTTCTAAGAAGAAGATTCTAACGAAGCCACAAAGGAGTTGTAAGTATCAAGCTTTAGGGATTTGAGGCAGAAAATGAGAAGCTCGTTGTCTGGAAACCTGTTATGCAATGATATGTATGCAAATTTTAGCAACTCTAAACACAAACCCTAATTGTATTTTTACTAATTTGTCCCTACATTGAAAATAAATAATAATAATAATAACTATAATAATAATAATAATAAACATAATAAAAATAATAATAATTATACTTATAAATAAAATAATAATAATAATATAATATTCAACCACCACTATTAATAATAATATAAATAATAAATTATAATAAAAAATAATAATAGTTATACTTATAACTAAAATAATAATTATAATAATATAATATTCAACCACCACTATTAATAATAATATAAGTAATAAATTATAATAAAAATAATAATAGTTATACTTATAACTTAAATAATAATAATAATATAATATTCAACCACTACTATTAATAATAATAATATAAATAATAAATTATAATATAATATTCATCTAATAATAAAATAATAATAATAACAATAATAATAATATTATATAATATAATATTGAACTACCACAATTAAAAATACTATTACTTATAAAAATTATCACTATTTATCTATTATGCACCCAATTATAATATTTAACACTATATTAATAATTATTAAAAATATATGAGGAATAAATTAAATAACTATCTAACAATATAACAAAAATACATATGTTAAATAATTGTATTCATTTTATTTTATTACTTTATAATATGATATAAAAAAAATTTAAATATTGTATTCAAATATAAATTTTATTAATAAATAAATTTCAAAATTCGAAGTTTGAAGTGATAAAATAAAAAAAAAATCTTAAAAGGTATATTTTGATGTAATATTATTTTTAAACTCTACAAATAATATGTTTTTGGTTAATATCAATAAAGTTATTAATAACTATTTTACACAGATTTTTAGAAAAATGTAGTAATTTAGAGTTTATATAAAGTAACAAATCATTTTAATTATTAGAAATTTATGAGGAATAAATGAAACAATTATCTAACAATATAAAAAAATATATATATGTTAAAGAATTGAAGTAGAAAAAATATTATATAAGTAATAATTTAAAAAAGAATTAAATATTAACTGATATAATAGTTTAAAATTTATTAACATTTTATTTTAATACTTTATAATATGATATGCAAATATTTTTTTCTTTTTAGTTTTTAATGTTATCATCATTGTATTTTAATTATAATTCATTTTTGGAACAAAAATCAGTTACAATTTTTATAATTATTGCAAAAATTAATATTTATAAAATGAATAGTTTTATGAAACGGCCAATAATAATATCATTTTATTATTCTGAAACCGATAAATTTGTTCCACTTTCTACCTTAAATAGATAAACTTTTGTCACTTTTTTCCTCACACGTATATTTTAGAATTCGTGCATAACCTAACAAAACATGGAACATATGTCTCTTACAATCATCTACTATTCTACGCCGATTCAAAAAAAGAATTGATGTTTGTATCTTTATCTAATATTCTAATCCAAAATTTCTTGGATGGTTTCATCTTTTTTACATCTATTCAAATCTATTTTATGTCCATGTTTTTCCGAATAAATTTTATTTTATCATTTTGATCATATTTAAATTTATTTCATATATATTATTTTGATCATATTCAAATTAATTTATACTCATATTCATATTTTGTAATATAATTTCCAATTATAATTTTGTAGGTTTTGCAATTTGAATGAGAGTCTAATCGGCACAAGTTCCTACAATTAACAATCTTAGCATCAATGTTGAAATATAGTCTCTTGCAATCATCTAATTCTAGAAACAATAATATATATGTCTATGTTAAGATGTTTTTATTTTTTGTATTGATTTTTAATTTTTTAAATTTAATTTCCTTCGTCTTTTTTTATTTAAATCCTAGAAACAATAATATATATGCTTATGTTAATATAATTTTTAATTATAATTTTGCAGGTTTTACAATTTAAATGAGAGTCTAATCGGCACAAAATATACGTCTCTTACAATCATCTAGAGAATCTAAATCCCAGAAACAATAATATATATGCATATGTTAAGATGTTTTTATTTTTTGTATTGATTTTTAATTTTTTTAATTTAATTTCCTTCCTCCTTCTTCGCAATTCTAGAACGGTATTACTTATGTTTTCTTTAGAATATAAATATATGTTGTTCTTTATTCTTATAATAAAGATGCACATAAACTTATCAGCCCTCCAATTATCCGCCCTCCAATTTAAAAGTTTGTAGGCGTCTATGAATAATAATATTCTTTTAGAATTGCTATTAAAATATACGATTTTTGCAATCATTCATTCATTTGGATAACCAAATTTCTATAACAATAATACATAGGATTTCGTCCATATATAACCATACCAAGATTATTATTTTTGTTTAATTTTCGCCTCCCACTTATTATTTCTTTCGAATATAACCATACCAAATAGATTATGACTTCTTCCACTTTGATGTTGTCATTCTTTATAAACAAATTATATTCGTTTATGACAAACTATTTCTAACAATCAAGATTCTTATTGTATAATTAGTACATATTGATAATATTTAATTTATTTCTTTCTAATTGTAATACTAACCTACATTCCTATTAAACCATTAATGACTTATTAAAAATATTAAAATATTTTTCTCACTATTTATGATTATTTATCAATTTATATTGTAACTCTAAAAAAAAAAAAAACTCTATTTTACTATACTAATGACATTATCAATCAATGAAAATTCTCTATAATAATATTCGAATATTATAATAAACTCATATATAAAATAATATTAATAAACTCATTAGAAAAAAAATTCTATAAACATATATAATAAAGTGATCCTCTATATTATTTTTAAAATTTAACTTTTTCTCAAATATCTCTTTATAAAACTACATATAATAATTACTTAAATAAAATCATTTAAAAAAATCCACAAACAAATCAATAATCTAAAATTTTGAAGTTTAAAATATTATATATAATAATAATAATAATAATAATAATAATAATAATAATAATAAAATATTATGGGTCAACCGCGCAACGCGCGGGTTATATACTAGTTATTATTATTATTATAAAGTAAATCATGTAGAAAACACATATTCACCCTTAAGATGTTACTTGACATCAAACACATTTGCTCTGTAACACTTATAATTTAAATAAAATATTTGACATCTGTCATCGTATGATCACCTTCACTTAGGGTATCGTCGCATTGGAATCATAAAGATAAATATGCTTTGCAAATCATATAAGTTCCGTTGGGACTTACACTCTATTAGATGCCCATTAAAAATGATTTAATGTTTATGAGAAACAGTTGAAAGAAAAGATGTAAAGTTCTGTTGTCTGAGAACCTTGGTTGTCTTGTTTAATTTGAAGTTTGAAAACAGTTTTGAATTTTGACAAAAGTCAACTTAATTAGGGTAAAGACAAAATCTATACCTTATTAAGACCTAAATGATTAGGGTTTTATCACTAAAATATTTATGAGAGATTAGGTTTTTGAAAATTCAAGGAAATCATGTATTAATATTTTTAAAATACTTAAAACACACCATTTTTAACCTAATAAAAATACATGAAATAAATAATATTTTTTGTGATTTTTTTGACTATTCATAAAATACATATATTAATTGATAAGTGTGTGAAAAATGAAGTGAAAATGAATTAATTTGATTGGTTAAATAATTGTGTGAAGTTGGTGAAAAAATGAGAGAAAATGAGTGTAAAAAAATAGTTTTGGCCCTTGGAGGGTTTGAACCCACGCCCTCATAGTCACACACTCAAAATAGAACCACTGGGCCAAACGCCAGTTGGTGATTATAACATGCGCGTAGTTGGTTTTGTTTTAAAACGAGTTGGAAATCTTTGAAAAATAAAAGGATCAAAAAGTCTGGGGCGAGAGGGATTTGAACCCCAGACTTGAGGCATGAGGAGACTAAGAGCGCATGTGAGGCCACTAGGGCAAACGATGAATTCGTTTATAAAACGCATACCATTCAAAATAAAATAAACTCTACCCTTGGATTTGAATTTTGCGCGCCACAGTCATGGTCGTCTTCAACCTCAAGCTTGAAGATTTTGAATTTGCTAACTTGCTCAATTCTCAACCAAACAGGGTGATGTAAACATGGATTTCACTCTAAATTTCCTTACGAACTCAAATATATAACTAACACAGATTTATATTAACTACATCTAATGAATTAACTAAAAAACGCGAAGAACCCTAAAATTTGAAATTCAAATTAAATGACTATACTGAAAGATAAATGGATGATGATAGAGGGTTTTTATTCCTCTGATGATGCTGAACAAACTAGTATCGAGATATATTGTAAAGAGTACTTAAATTAGAGTGTTGGAGTTTGAAAAAATACCTCTGAAAGTGGAGGTCGTGAGGATGATAGAGAACACCTGGGCTTGTATGAATGATCCTAAAAGCTTCCTGGGGATTCAGTGATGCTAACTGGATACTTATTGCACCTTGAATGCTCCAGAATTGCTCTACTCGACACCTTCTATTTGAGCTTCAAGTGGACATAGAGGTTGGTGATTCTGTGGTTACAGATGTGTTGCAGGCATCTGAATAGCTTCACTACACCTCTAGGAACATGTTGATGTGCTTAGATTCGCTTGACACCTCTTGAATTATGCTATAGACCTCCAACTGCTCGAGCTTCAAAATGAAAGTGGCTATGGTGTTCCTCCACTTACAGAAGTGATCCAGGTGCTTGGATCACCTCAAATGAACCTCCTTGAGATGTTAGAATGCTTATTTCCCAAAGAAGAGCTCTGGTTTGAAGAAATCGATTCTTCTTGCCAAAGAACTTTGAAAAACCATAAGCATGAAAGAGAGAAGGAGAAAGCAAGGAATTGAGTTGCTTTGGTGTGTTTGATACTGAGGTATTCACTTGTATTTATAGGCAAAATGTTTAGAGCAATTGGAGATAGTAAGTTTGCTTAATGAGGGAGTTTTGGTTTCTTGGCCATGAAGAAATTCAAAGAATCTCCAAGATGCAATGATGGTGTTTTCGAGCTAGCTCCCCATCCATTGATCTCTTCTGATCATAGGGGACAAATCTGATGCAGAATGGCTTCCAATTGGCTTAGGGAAAGATTCCTTGATGTTTCACCAATTGGCCATAAATTCTCAAAATGCAATCATTACATAATCACATGTTTTGGTTTTGGAAGATTCTCTTCAAATATTTGTGTAATGATGCAAACGATCCTCTCTTATCCTTGAAATGTTTCTGAGGTTTAGAGGTACCAATTAGTGTAAGCACTTTGCACAAAATTGCCAATTTCAAACTTATGCATGACCTATAATTTCACTTCAAATGCCTAACTTTGATCAATCATATCTCTTAGCTCAAGATGAATTTGGAGAAGGTTGAGCACAATTTGGAAAGCCCTTAACATGTAATTCAATTCATTAGTTTGGTGTTTGCCCAAAATCTTTAGGGAAATTAGTGAAAAAGTCCCATAAAGTTTGAAGAAAACTAGGGTTTCTTTGCTTGTTTTGTGAAGGCAGCAACTTTGAAGCTCCATATCTCTTCAATGGTTGATTTCTAGCCAAAAAATCACATGTGACAAAGTTGTTCATTGGATCAAAATCTACAACTTTGATGTTGGAAGTTTTTATCAGTTTGTACTTGAAATTTTGAGATATTCTCTTCCAAAGTTTTGAAAAAAAGACCTTTAAACACTTAGAAAAATTTCTAAGTATGAAAAGTCAATCTTTGACTTTTTGATTCTTGATTGATCTTCTTGATTTTCTTTGGTCAAATGACTTCAATAATCATATATTGATGATGTTGATCCTTAAGAGTCATGTCTTGACCCAAAACCCTAAAAGTCAAAGGTGATCTTGTACAGTTGACTTTTTCCAGATGAAGTGAAATCTTGGGCTTTGGTAATGAATCAAGTTCTTCTCCTTAAATGAGTGAGATGAATGGATTATATTGAGTTAATAGAAGCTCTTGAGTCATGTTTTAAGTTGTGGACCCATGTCCTGATTAAAAGTCAACTGTCCAAGTGAATTAGGTCAAAAACCCTAATTGTCGACCAGATGAAATTGATGATTGTAGATATTGAATTGAAGTGTAATGTCCAATGGATAATATCATATGAACCAACTGAAGATATTTGAACCAAATGATGGATGTCTTGGGGATTTTTAGGGTTTCCCAAATGTGATCCCTGATTTTAGTCCTTGATGGGCTCAAAACCCTAGATTGGTGATCTGAGCAGACCTGAGTCCTGATGACTGGTGTCTTAATCAATCATAGGTGAATAGAATGAAGCTTTTGATTCCTATGATTGTATTGGAGACTAATCCTTTTATTGATTGATCCTTTGCCTGAGCTCTCTTGTCTTTGAACATCCTCGATTAAGTACCAGGTGAGTAAGTGACTGTTCTGAGTGTCTGTTTTGATCTGATAAAAAGCCTTAAGGTAAGACATCTCATGGGGGGTTAAAATTAGGGTATGACAAGGTTCTAGATGAACAAGTTCTGAAGATTCTAAAGACAAAGTTTCTAAAGACCAAGTGTTAAAGTTTTAAAGAGAAGGTTCTGGATGAACAAGTTCTGAAGACTCTAAAGACTTAGGCTTTGAAGATTTGAAGACCAAGTGCTTAAGACTCTAAAGACAAGATTATGTTTAAACAAGTTGTAACTCGGTGAACTGACTTTTATTTTTAATATGCAACAATGTTGCGGTGAGCATGAGTCGCCACCGGCTTTTATTTTGTCCAATGTTAGGAAAGGTAAAAAGTACAGAAAAAGACCTTTTGAAAAAGAAAACGGGTTCGGGGGTAGGTTATGAAAAGGGAAGGTGTAAGCACCCTTTTCATCCGTAGTTATCTACGGGCTCTTAACTTGCTTAGCTCATGTTTGTTTGTTTTGAGTTGAAAAGGAGTATAAGGACTTTAGCGTAAATGCGTAGCCTTAGTTTTTTTGAAAGAATATTGAAAAGATGTTTTTATTGAGCTAGGCAGTTTAAGAGCACTACCCTAATTGATTGATCTTTTTCTGTAATTTTTAAAGTTCCCAGGACTATCCGTACTATATAGAAGTAGGTAGTCCTTGTTATATTGGACGTGCGGGTCATCGAAGGGTCATCGATGGTCATTGAAAGCAATAAATAGAGATACTTTAGCAATTTAGCGGGACTATCATCATTTTCCGAAGGGGCTCAGAGGGACAAGATCTTTTACCGTAGGCAACTCCGAGGGACGTTTAGGGACTAAGATCTTTTTATGATGATATTTTCACGAGGGTCATCGTTTGCTAAAGTACCTCCATATTCGAGGGACATGACCATATGATCGAAGGCAACCAAGAGGGGCGTACCCTAGGGGTGAGTGTGTGCATCAATCATGTGTGTTAGATTCGAATATTCAATCTTTTAGTTAGTGATCTACGATTGAGATTAATTTCTTTTCACGCCCTAAATTACTAACACACGCAAGCATATAATATCATACAGAAAAATAAAGGCAGAAAGTAAAATGTCCTAGCTATTACAGGGCTTCGGGGAGGGGATTACAAATGGACAAACGAATGGGGATAGGAAATTATTACAACAACCGAATGAAAATAAAACAATTAAGTGTGCAAAATTAAATAACTTGAAAATGTTAATAAAAATAATCTGAAAGCGTCAAGTGTAGTACCTCACAAAAAATGAAAATAACGTTAGTCACAGATATATATAAAAAATGATGCATAATGACGAAAGATTAATAATAAATCAAAAAATTAATTAAAAAAAATCTAAGAAACTATTAAATTAAAAGAGCAAATTAACTAAAACATTTTTATATTTTTATATGGTTTAGTGAAAAGAAACAAAATTAATTAATCTAAACTAAAACGAATAATTAGTTGATTAAATTAATAAAATTAAATATAAAACAAAAATTAAAATCATTATAATAATTAAATGATAAACAAAAAAGCTCACCTAAGAATTTCTAGAAGTGTCACGTATGACACTATTTTTTAGGCTAGATTTTAAACAAATTTAAACAATTAGTAATAACAAAAACCATGATAATTACACTAGCAAAGTTATTGACATTTTCAAACTTAAAAAAAACACTTTTTTCTTTTTTTTTTTTCCTGTTTTAAAGGCAAACGGTTGTCTCTCTCTATTGCAGTAGACATGAAACTCTTCTCTTTTGTACAGACCCATGAAGCACAAGTTTATAAACAAAGAAAAATGGAAACTTTAATCTCCCTTCATCATCGACCGATTGAAACAAACTTCTATCTCAAAATTTCAAAAAAAAACAAATCCAGGTCATGAATCAAGTGAAAAGCAAAGGATATCGAGCTACCTCATAGATCCGGTTGTCAATGGCTACGAATTTGATGGCGGTCTCACGTCGTGTTGTCATGGCGGAGCTGATTTGGAGAGCGGCCGGAATAGATTTGGCGGCGGAGATGCCGCTCGTGGCTGGAGGATTCCGGATCAGACGCATCGCGAGGTCGTCGGCCGTGCAGTGGCTGCTCATCGATTGTGGGAGCGGCAGCGTCTGCTTTGCGTGTGTTGTTGACGGCGGTAGCAATGTGTTTGCACGTTATCTTAGGGGCTTGGTGGAGGGTATCTTCTTCCATGTTTTTTTTTTACCAACCTGTGTTACTGCAATTAACAGAGAACAGAAAATAGATTTTGTTAGATTTACATGTTACTGCTTTTTTCAAATTCTTGTGGACATGGTTTTGTTGAGGTTATTGGTGAGTTCATGGTTACAGTTTTGTTTATGAGTGAGGTTGATGGTTGTCATGGAAAAAAGTTTAGATTGAAGGTATGAAAGTGACGATGTTTAGTTTTGGTGTTAAGAATTATGTGCAATGTAAAATTATACATGAGAGGGTCAATATGGAAATTGTTAGTTATGTATATGGCGATGCAATTGAAGAGTAAAATTTTGTGGTAAGTAGTATGTGATGAATGATGAGGAAATTGAAGTTACAGTGAACGCTATGGTGGTGTTAGAAACAAGGTTTTGTTGAGAGTTTTTTTTTTTGGTGTATGTACGTGTGAGAGAGGTTTTTGAGAAAAATAAGGGTTAGCCGAGTTAGTTCATTACAATGAAGAACAAAATGCATTTTTATAGTACAAAATTAGGTTAACGTAAAAAGGAAATAATCGACCTATTAACTAATACAATCAAACGTTTAAATCAAATTTAATTTGATTTTAAATGTTGAAATATTTAATTAATTATGAAGATTTTTCTAAAAATAGAAAACTATCCTAAAATGCAACATTTAAACAGAAAACAAATCTTTTTAAACCTTTTTTATTTTTATGATTTTTTTCTTGATATTTTTTATGAATAAAATGGAAAAAGTAAAAAAAAAAATAGTATTTTAAAAATAATAATTAAATAAATACGAAAATAATATCTAAATATATAAAAAAAGTTATTTTTTTTGTGATTTTTAATAATTAGTGGAAATAAAATTAAAATTAAGGTTAGAAACAAAATAAAAGGGAAAACTGTTAGAAGTGAGATTTGAACCCGGTACCTCTCACTCTTATACCTCTTACTCTCAAATCCTTACCAACTGGGCTATGTCACTTATTTGAAATAAAATGACATTTGCAAATATATGACGGCAAATTTTGGGGTATGACAGCTGCCCCTGTTCAATTATCTTAAACCTGAAGATGTAGAGTGATCTGTATGCCGGTCGGTATCTGAAGGTGGAAGATGATTGAACACTAGAATACCAAGAAATTTGCCCTAGCTGAAGTAGGGACTTTTGTCGGAGATGGGCTTAAATATGCCATCCAGGTCTTGAGAGGAGATTTATTGGAGATTGATCATGTCAGCACTGTTCGTAGTAACTGTTTTAGACTTTGGAAGATGATCGTGTCTACACCGTTCGTGATGATAGAATTAGATCTTTTTGTCGTGTCAGCACCGTTCGTAGTAACTGAATTAGACTAGGAAAGTCAGTGATCGTGTCTACACCGTTCGTGATGATAGAATTAGATCTCTGGGAGTTGACCGTGTCGGCACCGTTCGTAGTAACCGAATTAGATCTTTGAAAATGACCGTGTCATTACCGTTCGTGGTAAATGAATTAGATCGAGCGTTGAGGCTGTTAACACAACTTGTTACATTCATCATAAAATCTCTATCAGACCTATTCTGGGTAAGAATCCTTATGAATTATATAAGAATAAGAAACCCAATATTTCATATTTCCATCCATTTGGATGTAATTGTTTTATTCTGAACACTACGGAGAATCTTAACAAGTTTTATTCTAAAGCACAAAAATGTATCATGTTAGGATACTCTGAACACTCAAAAGGCTATAGAGTAGATAATATTGAGACACGTATTATTGAATAATCAATTCATGTAATATTTGATGATAAGCTTTAAAATTCTGGCACTTGTAATACAGATGTCAAGACTGATGTCCTAACACTAACACAATGTCAAGACAAATGTTATAGCATCATCTGCTGACATAAAACACTTTTACCAAAATAGAAACTACGCAGAATTAAACTTCAGAAGGTAAAAGAACACAATCAATTGTTAACCCAGTTCAGTGCAACGTCACCTACTCTGGGGGCTACCAAGCCAGGAAGGAAATCCACTATGATAATATTAGTTCAAAGCCTAAACAATTCCAGTTTACAACTTTTCGCCTAATCACTATCTTGTGTGACTTCTACCTAGAACCCTCTATGTATGAGATCCCCTCTCACTTCCTACCAATCACCTCAATGATAAAAACAGTCACAAACTAGTGGCAATACATAAGATTACACTTCCAATAAACAATACTTAGTTTTGCTTAAAAGCTTCAACTAAGAACAATACTCAACTCTTTGCTTAAAAGCTCATGAGTGAGAACAATGAACAATACTCAACTCTTTACCTAAAAGCTCATGAGTGAGAACAATCAATCTACCTCAATGTATCAAAAGATACATGAGTGATATACACACAAACACAAAGAAGTTGAAGTACTCTCAAAACCCCCAAACCCTTATTTGCACCCACGATTTCTTGTTGTGAATGGTTGCTATTTTAGGTTTAGCAAGTCGTTATTTATAGACTCTTGCAGTATGAGCTTAGAATCTTGAATCAAATCCAATCATCTCCTTCTAAATCAGCTGCAAGATCTTCACACAAAAATAGGAACAAATCAAATCAAAGTTTCCTAAAAAGTCTCCAATATCCTTTTTATGAAACCAAATCAAATATGTATTATTCCTAAAATATCCTTGATTGGTTACGCCTGTACGAGTACTAGAATCTTCCAGAATCTCATATTTTTCAACCAAATCTTCAAGGATTTAAATCAGCTGTACTGTCATGATGTTCTGGTGTAACATGTCACAACATCTGTCAAAAATAGTAACAACAGACTCTATTGCACCAATTAAGAACCATGTTTTAGCAAAATTTATGTTAATCATAAAACAATGGATCTAACAATCTCCCCCTTTGACAAATTTTGGCTAAAACAATCAAAGCAAAGTAAATCCTGGAGATAGGAATAAAACCACAACACAAGCTACATGAGAACATGTAAACTTTGTACAAACTGCAAACATATAAATATATCAAAGATACACTGCAATTACAGAGAGACCTCTTCTTCAAAGCTCTTTAGAAGTCAGATGTTTAGACATGTGGTCTAACATCACTTTAACACAGTTCAAGAGCTTGCACAAATTTAGAAATAAGTTAGATTATGTTTAACTAATATTTTCTGAGACTTTTAAGTAATATATAGGGGTGGCAAAGTGGGCTACCCGCCCCCCCCTCCGCCCTGCCATATGCCTGCCAAAAAAATAGCGGGGCTGGCAAGCCCGCCAAGTTGAAATAGGCATAAGAACCTAGCCCGCCCTGCCAAGGTGGTGGGCTTGCCCGTCTATTTATTTATTTTTCATTTTTTAATAGATTAATAGTTTCTTTTACATTTCAATTAGATTTTTCACATAGTTTTTAGAATTTTTTTATAAAGCATCTTTTAAACAAATTTTACTTTAAAAAATTGCATATATTCATAAATAAATGTATAAAATAAAATCATTAATAATTAGAATTATTAGAATTAACTAAAAAATAGCGGATTTTGGCGGGCGACGGACCCAAAATTCCAACCCAACCGTCCCCCCCCCCATTTTTTGGCGGGTGCGCGAACTGGGCCGACAGGCCACGACCCGTTTTGCCCCACCCCTATATATATATATATATATATATATATATATATATATATATATATATATATATATATATATATATATATATATATATATATATATAGACACACACACATGAACCAAGACAATAATTTAGATTTGCACCATGAACCATTAGCATAACCATGTTTTTCATAAAATATGCCTGACCATGTGGTAATTGATTACGCTTTTGTGGTAGTCGATTACCTAATGCCTCTATTTGAAAAAATTGAAGTTTAATGGGTGGTAACCGGTTAGTGGTATAGGGTAATTGATTAACAATATGAGTTTTTGCCTCTCTATATGGTAATCGGTTACCACTATATAGTCTTTTGAAAAACATAATTTTAACACATATTTCAACGGTCTCTACCCTTTTAGATTTGGAAATAAGTTAGATTATATTTGACTGATGTATTTTTCAGACTTTTAAGTGATATATAAGCTGAATGACAATATGTCAAAGATAAATATATACTTAACCATAACTTAGATGCACTACAAGAAAAATAATAGATTGCGACGGTTATTTTGACATATTACGACGGTTAAAACCGCCACAATTTACAATCTACGACGGTTGCAGTACCGTTGCAGAATCGTGTGTCCCCAACCTGTTTTGCGACGGTTTAAAAAACAGTCGTGCAAACTGTCGTTAGTCTTATTGCGGCGGTTTTAACCGTCGCGAAGTCTAAATACAATGTATATTTTTTTTAAAACTAACTACAAGGGGTTTATAACCCCCGCTAAATATATTAATTTTATATATATATATAAGGTGCCAACTATAGCTATTAAATTCGAAACGAGACATTCAAAATATCTTTAAAACTCATATTTAGTAGTTTATATTTTCTTGTAAATATGTGTAGTAATACTTGTTACAAATATTTGCATATGAATAATAAATAAAAATTATTTATAGGGAAATAAGTATATAAACATATTTCAAGAATAGTGTTAGTTAATGATTAACCTTGTGATTGACATTTGATACTTCAAGTAAATAGAAATCTAAAATTAATCTTAGAACTAAATGAAACATGGAAGATTAGAGATTTCATTTTCTCTATGAACTCATATACATTACAAATATAAACATATAAATCATTGAGAAGTTTGTTGAATCTAACATAGACAACTTGTCCTAAAAGTAATAAGCCAAAACTTTAGTGATGTTAAAGAAACATATTGAATCCATGTTGTGAGATAATAAAAGAGTACTACAGCCTCCTTGCTTCACACTTGAATCTAGATATGATTCCACCCTGCTTCACACTTGAATCTATAGATATTATTTCACCTCCATCTTTAAAAGAAACTGGAAAAAGGCCAAGACAATATAACACACAACCTTCATGATAATAAAAACAAAACACATTGTAATCTATAGCTATGATCCATTGATTTATTTATAAAAAATGAAGTCAATAACACTTGTCAATTCTTTTCACTGACTGTCCTAGGTCCAGACAGTATATATATGCATATGGTATAAATTGGAATATTTGTATGTAATAATATGTTTATGACTACATGTAACACCCTGGATTTAGCTCAAGTGGTCTACAATATTTCCCGGGCTGAGTTACTATATAACTACCTAAGCCATTAGCACTATTTACAATTCATTTTATAAAAATTGGAAGCTGGCAGGAAGAGGATGTTTACTTGAGACCACAATAGAAACTAGGCTTAGGAAAGGGTATGGATGGCTTTTGAATAGGAATTGTCTTTCATGGTCTGAGAAATGAGACACAGTT
This sequence comes from Vicia villosa, assembly GCF_029867415.1. Classification (NCBI taxonomy): domain Eukaryota; kingdom Viridiplantae; phylum Streptophyta; class Magnoliopsida; order Fabales; family Fabaceae; genus Vicia; species Vicia villosa. Next base: position 180,880,933 of record NC_081180.1, read on the forward strand.
AGTAAAGTTAAGTTGCAAAGCATGAAACATAAGTAGTGGTGCTGACAATTTGTGAGGACAGATCAATATGCAAATAGTAAAGAAATAATAATCAAAAGAAGAAACATACACCAAAAATGATATATGTTAGACATGGATAAATACTTATTTCTAATTTTTATCAGCATGGTTAAGATTTGTCAAAAGCCATGTCATAAGAGGTTAGACATGACAGTGAGTAGATATCCAAGTTTTTAATGAAAGTGAGTAGATATTAAGCAATGATTGTCCCTGTTTTTAATGGTGGCTAATACTACAAATCCTCCTATTAAATATAATAGACAAAACAAGGAATGAGCCCTGTGTTTAATGTTGTCTAATACTCAGAAATTTTATATTTCAGTGGTGAATTAGCTAGTTGTATTTTAATTTCACAATTACTCAAATACTTGTAATCAGTTTCAGCATACTAACTCGGATCTATATGAAATTATCTCTGTTGGTAAATGTCTTCTTTTTTTGTCATTAGAATAGAATATTAATTCAAGGCTTATGAAAGTTCTTTTTTTACTAACTTGTAATTATTGTGCAGGTTTCTCTCGATGGGCTTATCGGTTCCCCCACGTTAGAGAGGCAATCAAAATATGATTTTGATTTTACTAATGTTTGTATTAGTTGTACGTGGATGCTTTTAACTTTCAATAACATTAATTAGTTTTTTAAGAACATTATAAATTTTAATGACAATGGATTATGTTTGTTTCATAAGACTGACCATCAAAAGAAAAAGATATAGATATTATATAATATGTTCAAGTGCATTTCTCTAGGCAGTAGAAACAGGCTCTGTAATGAGTTTTCTAATCAAATAAATGTTTGAAAATAAATTATGACATATACATATTTTAATACAACCTACTCAACTTGGCAAAATTTAGCTGTCTCAACCTCAACCCTCTATTCTTTTTCATTTCTATTTATTTTACTAATCTCATGTAATTAAATACATCTTCAACTTGTATCCACATAATGAAAGAAATCAAATCTTTATATGCATTGGAAAATATAGTTCCATGTGGAAAGAAAAACTTACATGGCTTGGTGGAATATGTTTACCACTCAAGAGATCAAGCAATAGAGTTCCAAAACTATAAACCACACTATCTGCAGTCACTCTACCTGCACACCAAATGGAGAAAAGAGAAAAAGTCATGTACCAATACTTGTAATTCAATTATAAAACTTCTATTTCTTTATTAAATAGGTACTTTTGAATATTCACAAGTACAATTCAAGAAAAACCAAAAAATGAACAGAACTGCGTTGAGAAGATTGATCTGTGACTTACAATGAACTCAACGGTCCTGATTGTCGGTCAATAATAACAATATAGTACAATCAGGATCACAAAGAATCGGCTAAATTTAAACAAGTATAGCCTAATCAGGTGTAAAATCACAAAACGAGTTAACGAAGGCTAGTCTTTACTCTTCTAAATACGAGTTAACAAACATAGAGAGAAATTATTTAAGAGAGAAAGGTAATAGAGGATTTAATATTGATTTGATTGTGAGAGAAATAAACTGAAGAGGATATGCAATTTCCAACAGAACCAAACAACGTAATTTTTACAAAATCTATTGTGAAATTGATCCAGACAGAAAGAAGGTATCAAAACAAAACACTAAAATTTCATTAAAAATCTCATTAAGGCATATCATAATTCATAGATCACAGTTCATATTGTAAATTACACAAAAATGATATAAATGTATTGAGTTGACCTCTTTGTATACTATCATGGAACAATATTATTTACCTTCAGATTTTGCAGCTCTGAGTATCAGACAACAACCCAAGATGTCATTAGCTATAGAAAATGTGTTGTGTTGTGAATGATTACCTACAAAAGCATAAACAGAAAACAACCGATACTACTATTTTGATGGAGCCAGTAGCAATGCTTCAGCGTGAGCTTTGAAACAAATAATTGGTATTTTGAAGGAATAGTATCAAGATGGTAAATTATTTGAAGAACATATCGTTCAGAGAAAAAGTAAGATAAAACTTTTTTTGTATATTTCATAAGCTAAAGTTCTGAATACAAGAGAAACTATAACATGGGATTCATAGTGAAGTAATTATGAAATAAATTATGGTCAATCTAAACTTCTCTAATCCATTTATTTATAGTTATAGATGTTAACTCTTGTTTTTTTAGGGGCGACGGCTGTTGTACCGTCGTAATATTTAATAATTCTTTTAAAATGTAAGGGCAGTAGAAGTATACCGTCGTGATACGCGTCTTGATATTAGAGTTACGACAGTTATCAAGTAACTGTCACAATTTTTGTGTCGTAAAAACATAATTTTCTTGTAGTGATGATTCTTTCCATTTTGCTATTGGTCATTTAGTTGTCTTCATATTTTTCTTGTGATATTGTTGTCTTTATCAAAACCCAACCAAGTTCCTAGAAGAGATCTTTTTCACAATCTCCCTTTTTTATGATGACAACCCATATTATTTAATGTCTATGTTCCAAGTTAAAATCTCCCCATATATTTTATATGCCCCCCTTTGTTTTGCAATTTTGGTGTTTGATTTCTTAAAAGATGATTTTACAAAAACACAAAACATGCCAAAACATTTCTCCTCCTTTTAACATTATCAAAAGGAATAAAAAGGAAGTAGAGATAATATGGACATGATACCAACCAAGAATACAACCAAGCATACATAATCTAAGAAACAAATATAAAAGTATCATAATACATATTTAAGAGTACACATAAATGAAAATACAATGCAAAAAGTTTAAAGTTCTAAGAAAATGTAAGACATGAGGTATACCAATCATGACTATACATCGTCATCTTTATCACCATCTTCTATGAAGGCCTCAAGTTGGTTCGATCTATATGTAATTACTTCTAAATCTTGATGGATACCTTCAATGTGTTTAGTCATATAACTAAGAAACTCCGAAGGTCATCCATGATCATCTGGTATCTAACACCACCTTTAGGAGAAGAAACCGATGTTGGAGGAGTAGAAGTAGATGAAGCAAATGATGATAAAATTTTGTCACTTTAAAATTAGTACCTTTTATCTTTCGGATCCTATATGATTTCCATTTTGTTAAAGACATCCAAGTCAATCTGATTATCATGAAAGTTCATTTCTAGCTGGAGTTCTCTAGTTGTGTCAACATTGCAACACTCAAGGTACGATTAATTTCCCTTGCATAAGGTAATGCACTAATGTCATCCTTCTACAATAACATGCGATTCATAACAAGATATGACCAATTCATAGATACTTATTATTGAAGGCATACAAGATCTAAAGCCCTAAATCACTAATTTGAGAATAATTGGGAGATTTTGGCACAAAGGCATAACATAGAAAGTAATAAAGGTGTTTATTATCTATCATAAAATTACCTGGTGATAAGGTGTTCTAGATTCTAGAGGATGCATTCTCTAGACGCTGTTTTTTACTTAATATATATGCTTTAGAAAGAAAAGCAACACATGGTGTAATACAAGTTTTTTTTGTCATATTCATGCCATTCACCCATGCAATCATGTTGTATTCTTTCTCCATCACTAAATTTCTAAGCATGTACTTATCTGATCTAGAGACAAAATAATAGCAACCCTTTTACCCATGAATACAACTTAGTGCTTTTTTGTTCCAAATTATTTTAGAAAACCCTAACTAAATATGGGTAATTATCTCCACAACGAGACACAAAGATATCCAACCCTTGAAAATTTAATAAACTAGGAAAAGAGAAGTCATTAAATGGAAATAGTCTACCATATTTAGGAGTGATGAACTTTATCTCAAGGAACTTAATTATGAATATTTCCCTTTATTTTGTATTTGCAAGCAATCTTGAGAGGTCTAAAGGAATTGATGCTTAAATTAGCCTTCTTGTGACTAAGGGATTTATGCATGTTATGGAAAGTTCTTTGAGAATTCACGGAAATTTAAAGATTTTAGTGTTCAAAGATTTTGGGGGTTTTTGGAGAGAGAGAGAGAGAGAGAGAGAGAGAGAGAGAGAGAGAGAGAGAGAGAGAGAGAGAGAGAGAGAGAGAGTAGCGACTAGGGAAAATCAGAGGTTGAAGATGAAGATTTTATACTCTCTTCTTGCTCAAGAATATGAAGAGGTGCAGTTAAAAATCTTTTGGGTGAAAAGGATTTAGATGAGTAGTAAATTTCCAAAGAACTTATGAAATGAACAAATGAACTTACGAAATGAAAATGACAATAACATATATAAATACACGAGCTAGTAATTAGTTACCACTTCGATGTAATCGATTATCAATCGGGACTATTTAATTATTATTTTTTGATTTGGCTAAAAATTCGTATAGGTAATCGGTTACCATCTTGGTGTAATCGATTACTAGTTTGAAAATTTTGAAAAATGCCACATTTAATCACACAAACAAGTAGTCACACATAGTTAAACATATAAGATCACATCTATAAAGTAAATAGCAACAAGATATATCAGATCATGTAAATAGCACCCAAAAAATGTAACATAAGATGATTAATAAGGAATATGTATTATATATATCAAGTTGATCCATAATGCAAAGTTCTCTTCTGATTTTGTAAAATAGTTCTTTAGCCAATGATTTGGTGAAAATATATGCTAGTTGTGCATGAGTGTCAACAAATGCAATTTCTACATCCCCTTTAAGCACATTGTCCCTTAAAAAAATGATGTCTGATGTCTATGTGTTTGGTTCTTAAATGCATGACTGGATTTTTGGTTAAATTTATGACACTAGTATTATCATATTTTAGAGGAATGCAACCTAAGTCTAGGCCATAGTCACATAGTTATTGTGTTAACCAAATTTCATGTGTACAATAACTTTCACCCACTATATATATTCTTCTTCTGCAGTTTAAAGCAACACATGCTTGCTTTTTGCAAGACCATGAGACTAAAGTATTCCAAAAAATACGACAAGTTCCGCTAGTACTTTTTTGATCAATTTTAAGTCTAACATAATCATAATTAAAATAACCAACAAAGCCACATAAACAACATTTAGGGTACCATTATTCTACATTAGTGGTTCCTTTAAGATATTTCATAATTCTTTTAACAGAAGATAAATGATATTTTTTAGACAAGATTGATATCTAGCATATAAGCACACACTAAACACAATATCAAGTGTATTAGTTATAAGATAAAGTAAAGATAAAATCACACCTCAATATTTTGTTATGTCAATAGGTGTTCCAGACTCATCTCTACCCACATAGATGCTAAAACTCATCGGTGTGGCTATTTCTTTGCATCTATTCATATCAAACCTCTTTAGAAGCTCTATGCAGTATTTTGATAGATTGATAAATATTCTATTATTTGTTTGTTTGATTTGCAATACAAGAAATAAATTTAACTTTCTCATCATAGACATTTCAAAATCTCATAGCATCATTTTTTAGAATTCTCTACATATGGATTCGTTAGTGGAACAAAAGATTGTTTCATCTACATAAATTTGTACAAGTAATGTATGACCATCAATCTTCTTGATAAAAAATGTAATGTTCATTTTTCTCTTTTCAATACCTTTTTCATAAAGAAAATTATTCAATATAACATACCATGCTCTATGTGTTTGCTTTAAACCATATAGAGCTTTCTTTAATTCGAACACTTGAGTAGGATTGTTAAAATCTTCAAAACCTGATGATTGACTAACATATACTTCTTTATGAATAAGACCACTTGAGAAAGAACTTTTGATATCCATTTGATATAATTGAGAATTTAAAGAGCATGCATATGCTAACAATAATATAATGGTTTCTAATCTTTCTAACGTGCAAAAGTTTCATCAAAATGCATGTCTTATTTTTTATTTTTTATTGTAGCCTTGTGTTGCTAATCTAGCTTTAATTTTACTATAATGCCATTTTTATCTAGTTTATTTTTAGAGACCCATTTTGTGTCAATAATGTGTTTATCTTTACACCTATAGACTAATTCTCAAACTTTATTTATTTCAAACCAATTTAATTCTTCTTGCATAACTAAGATACACGGTTCATCATCTAAGGCATCATAGAAGGTTCAATTTGAGAAACAAAAGTCATTTACATGCATCTTTGATATTAAGTCTACTCTCTTATTTATGTCCCCAACAATATTGTCAACGAGATGATCGGGATGATCTCTGTGAGTTCTTCATTCTTGTGGTAGATCATTATTCGTTTGCTCTTCTTGTTGTACTACTTCATCTTTTTGATGCACCTTTTCTTGTTCATTTTGTTCATTATTACTACTGATACCTTTTGGTGAATGATTTGCATCATTTTCATTAAGGTAAACAACTTTTCCTCCTTGGGGGATTAGTTTCATCAAAAGATAAATGAACATATTTTTCAATAGTAAGGTTCTTTTATTAAATACTCTATAAGCCTTACTAGTGAAGGAATACCTAAGAAAAATACCTTCATTAGTTTTAGCATCAAATGTTTCCAGATTATCTTTTCCATTGTTCAAAATAAAACATTTACCCAAAAAATCTGAAAGTAAGCAACATCAGCCTTTCTATATTTATAAAGTTCATAAAGATTTTTTTAAGACATATCTTACCAATACACGATTACTTACATAGTAAATACACAATTACTTACATAGCAAATACACAATTACTTGTCCTCTAGGGATAGAGAGCTATTTATAAGTGTTCTTGTTGGAGTAGAATGGATCCCCTATCTTCGTGGGCCTGAGCGTGATTTCCAACCCAGAATATAGGGGATTGTTGACTAGGTCTTGACTAGTCGTGTGATACTAGCCATTGTCGGGGACGAGATCCCAGCGTGCTCGGCTAACCTCTAGTCGTGCTCGAAATGAGGGGGAGAAGTCCACCCTATATAAAAGAAGACAGATTTATTAGTTTTCAAAAGTTTGGTATCACCTTTTTAAAAATTTGGTTGGATCTCTTAATGAGTTTCAAAATCTATTTTAAGTTAAATTTTAAGAAATAATATTTGAACTACATTTAAAAAAAATGTTTATAGACTAATAAATAGTCAGAATTTTGAATATAAACTATATTTTTTTAACATTATGTATAAAACAACATTTCAATTATGAATATATATGTGAATATATATAATCGCTAAAACTAATATGCCTTTAATAAAAAGCCTAAGTATATAAAAATATTTTATATAATAAATAGATAAATAGATTTAATTTAATATGAGATTTAAAATGGTAGAAATGTCATTTCGTTGCAAATGTTATAGAAAAAATGGGCCTTAACCGATCCAAAAGCCCAATAAACATAGAACTTTATATTTTCCGAAACCCTAACAAACTCATTGTGTGCCTCATCCTCCAAAAAAAACCCTAATTTCCCTTCATCTTCATCCTACACCCACTGCACACACTTTCACTCACCGTCGCAACCATGGGTCGTGTCAGAACCAAAACCGTGAAAAAATCCTCCAGACAAGTCATCGAGCGTTACTACTCCCGCATGACCTTGGATTTTCACACCAACAAGAAAATCCTCGAGGAAGTCGCACTCATTCCCACCAAGAGACTCCGCAACAAGATCGCCGGATTCTCAACTCATCTCATGAAGAGGATTCAGAAGGGACCTGTTCGTGGAATCTCGTTGAAGCTACAGGAGGAAGAGCGCGAGAGGCGTATGGATTTCGTTCCGGATGTGTCTGCTATTAGGACTGATCATATTGAGGTTGATAAGGAGACGCTGGATATGCTTGCTGCTCTTGGTATGTCCGAGATTCCAGGGGTTGTGCAGGTGGATCCGGTTCCTGTTCAAGCCATTCCTTTCGGTCGTGGCGCTGCAGCGGCTGGGGGAGCTGGTGGAAGGAGGTTTTGAGAGTGAGGTTTAATGGTTTTGATTTAGAGTATTTTGGATTTTGTTTTGTTATTGATAAATGTTATGGTAATGAGTTTTGGATTTTGAATCTTGTTATATTGTTGTTATGGAATTCAAATGTTTATTTTGGATTTGTTGGCATGGATTTATATTACTTTGTGTTCAGATTTTGCTTATCAGTTGTTGATTGTTATGATATTACCAAATAACCCTGCTTTGTGTGACAGTTGTTATGGGTTAAGGGTTGTTAAAAATGAACCTTTGTTCATTCATTCTTAACATGGATTATTATGTCTTTGTTATACAAACAAAAAACCTAGAGTTTACATGTTTTGGTTGGTTTAGATATGTGACAGTTCGACTTTGAAAAGTTTGATACTTAATTGTAGATTCTTTTAATGAATGACAGAGATACCTGTGTGTTCTTTCTTGGATTCCAATTGAAGTTTAAAATTGGTGTTGCAATGCATGGTTTTCGAAGTTGTAATTTTTGAGTGCTAGTAAGGAGTAGGGAATGGTTTGATGGTATATGTATTTTTATTCCCTGTACTACATTGCTGTTGAGTGTTTATGTTTTGAGATTCATTCGGGTTCGGGTTTTTGTTCTGAAATTTGCTTATGATTTGGATACATTCTGGATTTTGAATAATATTTATAATGCAATATAAAACATCAAATTGAAATTGATTGCTAATTGGTTAATGCTCATGATGTAAGTTGTTTAAGTGATGGGTTTTGTATTTAGTTTATGCTTTTGCACTGTTCAACTTGAATAGAAATTTTACATTGTAGCATAAATCAATTACATGTATAAGTGTAAATCTAATCCCTTATTTCTCACTATTTTGGGATTGAATTTGGGGAATGAGTTTTTTGATAAACCCAGTTTTTTTTTGAGTTTTTGAACAAAATTGTGCTTTCCAACAATGTCCCAAATTTTTTTTTGCATAATACAAGTGTCTAGCTGTTCATCTTTGTAAAAATGAAGTGGTTCATCTGCTAACCTTCATTGTCAGTTTGTGTTGGTCTGAGATTTGAGGCCATGTAACCCTAAAAAACATATTACATAAAAAACATACTAGATGTAAATAAAATGTATCTAATTGACATTACTTCATTGTGGTTAAATACTCAATGTAATGTCCATTGAAACAATGCGATTCACCCTTATAAAAACATAAGTTATACACTATTTGGATGCTGTTTGGACATGTTCACGAGCAAATAAAATGTTCACTTTAGGGAATTGCATCCTTATTTGGGAAATTTATTTCATGGTAGAGCAAGAAACAAATCATAGTTTTAAAGTCTAATGCAAAGGCATAATACTTGTTATGGTAGTAACAACTTGTGAGCTCACGGGACTTAAACAATTGTTTCAACCCGTGTTAAAACAATTTGAAATTGATTCCAAATTAGTGAGCTCTCATGCTCTAACTCATTCTCACGGGTCATCGTTATAAACTAGTGAGAAGAAGTTAAAATAAAATTTAGAGGGTCATCGTTAGAAACTAGTGAGAAGAAGTTAAAATAAAATTTAGAGTGAGAGAGTGTGTGAGTGTCAATACACAAATTCGTGTTCTGGATCATTCGAAATGAGAAAGGGAGTCTCTATTTATAGACTCGAGGTTTCTCTAAAAGGAAATAGTATTTAGCAAAAAAGATGTTATTTAATCGACTAACACTTTCTAATTGCTTAATTTTTGACAATCAATTATATAAAAGTTTCCTATATAAAAAAAAGAAAGAAGATATATAATCGTTGTATAGAATCTGGGTGTATTGAACTTGCCTTGCGCCTCAAGTTCGTGTCAATCTAATCCGTTAGCATTTTTCTCCACTTGATTAAATATAGTAACAAATTCTGTTATGACTTTTTGATCGCTCTCACCTTGTTCTATACAATTTCTATATGTGTTTGAAAGTAGTTTCTTTTGGTAAATCATTTGAGAAAAATGTTTTAGTGTATGTGTGCTTATAGCATGTACTTCTATGAAAATGTATATTTGCTTTTATATAGTTTCACTCACTTGCTAATTTAAGATATTTAAGGGCCTGTTTGAATGAGTTTTTGTTTTTAGTTTTTAAAGTTCTTTTAAAAATTATTTTTAGAAACTGTTTTTGAAAAATAAATAGAACAAAAATTGTTTAGCAATCTAGTTTTTGAAAATTGTTTTAGAGTAGAGAAAATAAAACTATTCTTTGAAATAGAAAAGTAAAACAGCTGAAACCACTTTTGGTTTTTTGTTTCTTAAAACTATTCTTTTAAAAACTATTTCCAAAACTGTAATTTGAAAACTGATTAACCAAGCAAGTTTTTAATTTTCTAATTTTTAAAAACTAAAATAGAGTTTTTAAAAACTAAATCAAACAAGCCTTTAATCTGAGCCTTTGTTGGTTGTAGTCTTTTTGCGTTGATGCTGGCTTGAGATCTCTTAAGGCTTTTGATAGAGTCCAGTTTTGTTTGCCTTTATCTGATAGTCATGTTTATCAAAACTTCATATTCATGGTTTGCATCTTTAACCGCTTAAGTGCATTGTCTGACTTATCATTGGTTGCATCTTTATCATGATAGATGTCTCTGTACTTTTCTTTATAGTTTTCATCATAAAAAAATGTTGTCTTGATTAAAAGTCTATTACCTGCAAAACAAAGTTCCACTGACTTGGACACTTACATTAGTTCCTTCAGAACATTGCCTTTGGCAGTGCCAGGCATATGGGGGACCTCTAAAAGTTCACCTTCAGTGGTCATATAAAAATGAATGTTGGGGAGAGACATGTTTAGAACATGAGTCCAAACAAATAGGTAATACCTGAAAGTTAATGGACTAAGACCAACACCAACAATTTCTTCACTACTCATAATATATGGTTTTCGGCTAATTAGAATACCAAATATATGGGAGGGAAGTCAATAGGTAATTTGATAACAAATCATCCACCTTGCTTTAGAACTTGGTCAAACATATATTCTCCAAAATCAAAGGCAATCCTAGTTCTTATTTGGTAAATAAAACTAGCCAGTGAAGTAGTGATACCTGAACTGTGCTTTGTAAGAGCCCAGTTAGAGACTCCAATTCGTTTTAGAATTGCATACTTGACACTTAGCTAACAATGACCAGTAATCCTTTGATGGGCCAATCTTCATAAACCTTACCAATAATTTCTTGTGCAATAATCTTTATGAGAGGTACCTTATCAACCGTTATCAGTTTGCTTCTTCCAAGATATTCGTTGATTATAACAAGAGAGAAGTCAATACAACAACACAAACTCGCACCTTTATGTAATATCTACTTCAACAGTGTTAAATTATTTAGGAATGTTAACAATGAACTCTTTCACAAGTTGGTGATAAAGAGGCTTAGACTAGTCCCAGTCTTATAACCTGAGCGTTTTTTTAGCAACTCCACTATCTCTTCACACTTTAAGGCCTCCTTATACATCTTCCTTTCATGGGGAAATCCTTCTATGATACATATATTTTCACTTCAACATGCTTTCTTCAAAATGGAAGAAAACTTTGTCCATAGGAGCAACATGAATGTTAGAAGGGATCTTCTTCCCCCCAACAATCTTTCTATTCTTCTTGACAAGACTTACCACAATGTTGTCCAAAATTTCATCCACACCATCTTTAACAATCTCCACAGCAAGAGCAACCTTTCTTTTTAGGGTTGATTTCTTCCCTGCAAAAGACTTTTCAATTGTTGTAACACTCTTCTTCCTGTTTCCCGGGATCTCTTTCTCATTGGTTGTCTTCTTAGCCTTAGTTGGAGTGGATACCTTTTTGGTAGGGCCTTCTTAGGTTTGCGAGCATCTTTCTTCTTGTCTGCCTTCTTTTTGCTTTTCTTTGCAGAGTTCTTATTCTTAGTATTGGTATTAATAGGATCAATAGGGGCTTCAATAGTAAGTGTCTCAACATCTTCTTGAACATGGTCATTATTAATTACAAAATTACTAGTGTTGTCAGTAAGAATGTTCTCAGAATCATGCTCAACATTATTTTCAAGGGTCACAACATCATTATCTGCTGAGTTGGAGACTCTGTCTCCAACATGTCAGACTGGTTGTCCAACACGTATTTATCAATATCTTGTTCTTCTAGGTAGGTTTCCTAGTTTTTATTAGCAATAATATTTTGGGCTTCGTCCTCTACAATGACCTCATTTTCAGTATCAGTCTCTTCCTCAATATGATATTCTTCATCAGCAACTTCATCATTCCCAGATCTTTTACTATCATTAAGGTTTGAGTTAACAAATTTTCCAACCTCTGAATGCGATTTGTCAATATCAGTGTTGATAACATCATTATCAACATTACCTTCACTTGTTTGAGGCTCTTCATCACTCGGGTTCTCAATATCCATATGATCTTCATTTAGAATATCATATATGAAGGTGACCGCAATAGAAACTTTAATAGTAGGAACTTCTACCTGATTTTCATTAAAAATCTTTTCAATATTATTTCCTAGGTGGCTCATCACATGCATGAAGGAAGTCTATGGTATGAGTAAGATTTTCTCATAATCAACATCTTGAGTTTTTGCTTTGGAAACTTCATCATCTATCTCCGGCAAATCATTAACCATATTATCAATAATCCTTTTAAAAGGTTTTGTTATAGAAATATTACCTTGAATATCGACTGGTACAATTATTTGAATCGAGGCAATGCCAATAACTTCCTTGGTAGACAAGTATGTAGGTTTTGCTTGATTTTCAGGAACATCATTCACTTCAGAGTTATTCTTCCCACCGTATTTTCCTTTCACAGTGAGATCAGACATGGATAAAGGTTCCTTTGAGGATAAATCAACTCCTTTAATTTTGACTCAATGCATGTTCATTACAGGTTTGGGTTCCTCTATAGGTTTCTTGGACTTCTTAGTGGATGTCTTATTTTTTCCAAAAGTGTTGATTCCCTGCCTAGTTCCAACCATGATTGCCATATCTTTTTGAGGAAGGTGATATGATGAACTTAGGGTTAGTGAGGACTGAGGTGAGGGATGATCACAGAAGAATAAAATTCTTATGTAACACTTGAGGAGTGTAATATAAAAGTGTATATTAATTTAAATACCAACTGAATTTCGAATACCAATAGTTAGGACAAAAGGTGGCGCATGTCCCTTGGTCATAATGGTTATGAGAGGGAAAAAGGAGGCACAATAGTTCCCATGCCATATCAATATTAATTACTAGAGATTCACAATAATGCATAGAGCTACGAAATTTATTAATTTTTCAAATTGAGAAGCATCCAAAGCCTTGGTAAAAATGTCAGTAAGTTGGTTTTCTGTTGCAACATGATCTAATGTGATAACCTTTTCTTCAACCACCTCTCTGATGAAATGATGACATATGTCAATTTTCTTAGTGCGGCTGTGCTGAACAGGATTCTTGGAAATATTTATCTCACTCATGTTGTCACAATATAGTGTCATAACATCTTGTTTGACATTTTAATCTTAGCATTCGTCTCATCCACAATAATTGAGTACAACCGTTGCTTGCAGCAATATACTTAACATCAGTAGTAGATAAAGCCCGGGGCACTACCCTTTTGAACGTTGATTTATCTTTTATGGGTGAGGTATAGTTTCTCTTACTCTGGTGGTGTGAGCTCTTGGCGTTAGGAATACGCTCCTTGACATCGTGTGTCTTTTTTTGGTGTTGCTTTCCTCGCCCTTTATGTAGCACTCAGCTCTGGCTATCACTTCTGCCAACGATAACGCTGACTTCTAGGCGAGGGACTTGTTAAAGTGTCCCACTTTAATTCCATTTTGAAACGCCCTCACAAAAATTTCTTAGTTTGGTGGGACGACCCTGATGGTTACCTTGTTGAAGCGGGCGAGATAATCCCTCAGCGACTCTGATGGACCATGGCATATATAAAATAGACTGGTAGTGGACATCTTCCTAGGGAGGCTGGCGGAGAACTACTGTAGCAGAACCTGGTAACAATTAATAGAAGCACGAGGTAAACCCATATACCATTAGAAGGTGAGATCCCTGAAATTGCCGTATAGTAGCTTACATTTTTGGGAGTCGGGTGTTCCTATGATGACCAGTTACGTATTGATGAAGACAATATGCTCGTAGAGATCAGTGCACATATCAAATCCTATATCTTGTCTGAGAGTGGTTGAGTATGAGTTAGGATTTAGAGTTTAAGATGTTTTTTTCTCGAAAGTTTTAAAAAGTTTTAGTGGATTATTAATGGACTAATGTATTGTTTTATCCATCCATTAGTAATTCAATTTACATTCATCCATTTTACCATCCTAGATTCAGTTAATTATTATCAACTTATTGAAAGAAATAATAATAATATTCAATTTTCCGTACTTCAGTTCCAAATTGCCCCAAAAAAGTTGGTTTAATTAGTTGTTCATTTAGTTTAGTTACACCTATCACGTTGCAAGAGCTGTCAATATGGGCTACTCGGCCCTAAACGGGCCGGTCTTGGCGGGCCCTAGACTTTTCACGGCTGGGCCAAAAAGGCCCTATGTAATACGGGTTCAAAATTACTACCCGAGCCCTAGATGGACTTCGGACTACTCGACCCTAAATGGGCTTTTTTATTTAAAAAAGTTAAGATAAAAACTCCATGATATTTATTATAAATAAAATTAAAAATTATGTCATTTTAAAAATAATCTCTTATAAATTCTATAATGTGTTTCTAAATACAATATATGTCTAAATTGTATAAAATAATACTTGAATATTTATTATAAGAGAAAAAATAATATAATATGATGAAAAAATGTTGATTATATTAATGTATAATATTTAAAAGAGAAAGATTGAATAAAATAGAGATAAAATTTAGTGAAGTGAGAAAAATCAATATGTTATTTTGGAGTAAGATAATACAAATATTAAATATTTTTTAAAAATTTATAATTATGCGGGCCTAATGGGCTACCCACGACCCATATGAGCTAGCCCTAATGGGTAGCGGGCTTTTCAGGGCTGGGCTAAAAAGGCTCTGAAAAAAATGAACTCTAATTTTAGGACCCAAACCCTATGATTTTTCGGGCCTGACGGACTGACCCATATAAACTAACCCATTTTGACAACTCTACACGTTGCCCGTTAAAAATACTCTAGTCCCACAAAAAACTATAATTTGGAAAAAAAACATAAATATCTCAAGTTGTTATATTTATCAATTTATTATAATTTTACTCAAAAAAGTACAGTGTGAATCACTCTCAAGTTGTTATATTTATAAAAAAATTAATAATAATAATAATAATAATAATAATAATAATAATTTAATTCTAATTAATAATTTTTTTTTTCAAAATAGTTGTTTTCATTTACTTATTACTTATTACGAGTGTTATTTTTAGAGGTTAAAGGTAGTGCTTCGATACTGCACTACCTTTAAGCTAATTTTACACTATTATTTAATAAAATTATAACATTCAGTCATATCATATAAGTATTTTAAAATTAAAAGCATGATTTGGCGGAATACACATCCGTGATTGAATGATAGTGTAAAATAGTTTACTGTTCATAGCAAGGTTGTTAAAATCTCGATTTAAAACTTAAACTCTATAGATTTCACGTTTCTAGGTCAGCATTTCGATGTTAAATCGCAGGTAAAAAAACCTTTTTATGTAAAATCATATTCCAAAATGATTTTATGTGATTTAAATCATTCTGATATATGTGAAACCGTGTAAAATCATATAAAATCGTTGGATTTTACTCTTGACTTGATTTTACTTTTTTTTTTTGTTAAAATTTATAAATCACATCTTATATTTTGGCCCATAAAATTTTCTCTACGGATTTTTAATTTTATTCACATTCGTAGCTTGGTTACAATATTAAAGAATATTTAACATTTGGAGATGGATTTAATCAAGTCGAATATGATGTTCTAATGAAGATGATGTTGTAGAAGGATTGAAGTTTTGATTAAGTATAAGATGAAGATGAAAAGATTTGTTTTTTTTTTAACTTGAAAAACCTATGAAATTTTTTTTTTTGAACTTGAAAAACTTATGAAACTATTTTTTTTTTTTAAAATCTTTTGGGTGTTACTTTTTATGAGTTGGTGGACAATTTATGTAGTTTGATACAAGTTTGTGAATATTACACCTTATTATGATGATATAGTATATTTTTGCTTTATAATTAAATTTAGATTTTAAATAATTAATGCATTTAGAATATTATATAAGTATATATATGTCGTATATATAAATTTAATATAATTTTAATATGAGGTAAATTCTTTGATTTTACGTTTCGATTTTATGTTTTAATTTTTTTTAGGTAAAACGAATCAAGGTAAAAACTTGATTCTGACAACCTTCGTTCATAGATATTTTTTTCTCATATTTGTAATTAATATGTTAACCTATGTTAAATATGTAATATACTGTTATTTGAAGAAGAGAGTACATGCCATGGTGACCCAATTTATTGGGCATTATTCATTTCACGTTTTTTGTTGGTACGTATTCATGAGTATTGATGTTAAACATGCACGGATTGTATGAGCATAAATGTGTGACAGATAACTAATTTAATGTTTCAAGCCATTAAGTTAAGATTTAAATTTAAGTATTGATGTTTGCAAGTGTTTATGTAAAATTTTAAAATCTAAATTTGAAAGACTATCTCTTATACTTACTTTGTATTTGAGTTTGATGTCTAATAGACATGTATGGATCACTCCCTCCGTCTTAAAATATTTGTCATCATACTCTGCACCAAGCCCAAACTGATGATCTATGAAATTGCTTTAATGTTCGAATTGTTAATTCTATATTTCTCCAATTAACTTAATTAATCATATTAATTGAGGCGTTTTATGGTACGGATTATGAAAATTTGATAAATAAAAGAGAGAATAGTATTTTTATCAAACTATCTTTATTTATTACTTCCTCCATTTTTTATTATAAGTCGCTATGGGAAAAAAATTTATATTTAAATATAAGTCCTTTTACAATTCCAATAAATAATTAATGTTAATTTTTCTATTATATCCTTAAATATTTATTATTCTCTCACCTTTCAATTATATAAATTTATCTTTCACATGTCATTAATAAAGGATATTTTTGTAAAAACCTTCGTAATTTCTCATTTTCATACAACAATTATTTTTTTCTTAAATCGGTGTGAAAAGTCTAAAACGACTTATAATAAAAAACGGAGGTAGTATTGGTGTATTCGAATTATCATTAATATAGAGTGAAAAATAATAAATTTAGAGTATTAATTAGAGGTTAGAATTGGAAGATAAAAATTATAATTATATTATAAATTAAAAATGACAATTATTTTAGTACCAATACTTTTAAATAAATGATTTAACACGTATTGAAATAGACGAAAAAGTTAATATATAAATGAAATTAAGTTATATTTTAAGACCTAACATAATTAGAGAGGTAGTTTTATGTTATAATAAATTTCAATTATTTGAATTAGTAATATATTTAAATATGTAAGAATACAGTTTTAATAAAATAAGAATAACAATAATTTTTTTATTGATATTAATTTAGGCCAATAGGTGGGCCTTAATAATTTCTTTTATGGTTTCAAGCTTGATTTTTTTCTTTAATTATGATTTTTAAAAAGTTTTAGTTTTATCTATAATTTAAAAAATTGATTGTCCTAAAGTATAATTATGAACTTTAGGGACCTCCAAAATGTCAATATTGTCATTTTTCAGAAAGATATATAATTATAAACTTTTTTCCCCTAAAAGAACTAGTAAAGTACTCATCTGACATATTTATGACTATAATTTTTTTTAATCAAGATATTTTATTAATTCAAAAACCAATTAGATACAAGATGATCAATAGATCCAACCAACAAACAAGACAACTAAAACTATATCATCAAAGTAGCTACATGTTTCCTAAGCATCTTTGATCCCCAACCTCTATATATTTTTTCTATGATATCTTTACAAATGTCTATACTAGTGTATCTATGAGTGCTTTCTCCAAAAATCTTATCATTCCTATATTTCCATATTCCATGAATTGTCTCTGTAATAGCAATCTTCAACAGACTTGCTTTCCAACCCTTCCTACTAATATATCACATAACCCAATTAATGTCAATTAACCATTCCTTGGGATCATGTTGAATATCCATTCAGTTCAGAACGTATTTCCATATGCTATTTGAACTCCTGCAAGCAAAAAAAAGATGGTCACGATCTCATCTTCAGTATTACACAGGTTGCACTTTTTCTCATTCATCATACCAAATCTCTTCAACCTATCTTTAGTTCCATGTTTTCCATGACACACTAACCAAGTCGTCTGGATGGCGCTGAGTCTCGCATTATGTCTATTGAGTAGGAATCTCCAAGGGACTCTGCTGTGATCATCAATCAAAGCATCATACATCTTTTTCATATTAAATCTGCTACTACACAACATAGTATCCCAAATAGTTTGAGTACTACTAATAGTCTCCTTTTGCTTCAGCATATTTTTCATAATCCAAGAGCTGCTCGAATTAGTGACAGCATCCATAGTATTCCTGTAACGACCGTTTTTCTTTAATTATTTATTTATGTGAGTTTTGTGAATTAATTGTGAATTATGTGTTAATTATATGCTTAATTGATTTTATGTTGTTTTATTTGGGAATGTTAGTAAATAATATAAGATAGTAAGTGTTGTTGATTATTGGGCCTAAGTTGGTATTAGTAAGTGAGGGGTGTTAGTTAGAGCCCATTAGTAATTTAAGATAGTAAGGGTTTATCTAAAACAAGGGTTTTAGAGGAAATAGAAGTTAGAAGTTCATTTTGGGGTTTTTGGTGAAAGAAGAGAAGAGAGGAGAATCTCAAGGTTGAAGCTAGAGTTGTCTTCAATCCAAACCTAAAGTAAGGGTGGGATTCTTTCATGCTAAAGGGATGTATGATGATGTTTTGGGTGGGATTTAATTATATGTTGCATCCATGGAAGTTGTGTGTAGAAAAGTTAGGGTTTATGCTATTTTCTATGGAACTACATGATTAAATATGATTTTGATGATATATGTTGTTCAATAATGATGAATACTGGTTGTATTTGATGTTTATTGATGTATGGATTGTGTTTGGGTTAATGGGTGTTGTATGAGGGGAGTGGGGAAGAAAAATGGTGATTTTTTGAGTTTTACGCAGCATAGGTCAACCTACACAGAGGTATGAGTCGACCTGAGCATCTTAAAACAACAGAAAATCCATTTTCCTTCAGCACGCGTCGACCTATAGGTTCTGTGAGTCGACCTATAGCATCCTTGCGTCGACACATGAGTCGGCGAGTGCATACCCGAGAGAGATGGAAATCAGCAATGTGTCGACCTATGCTTACTTTGCGTCGACCTGCAGATTCTATTTTTGGCAGATTTTTGTAAAGGCCATAACTTTTGAACCGTAACTCCTTTTTAAGTGCCGTTTGAACCTACGTAAAGCCCTAATTGATGTCTTTCCAATGAATATGCTTAGTATAACTTTGAATACTCTTAGAATCTTCTTGAATTGGATTTTGTTGACATTGGATATTCGGAATTGATTATGTCGTTTAAGTTGATCATGTCGTTTACGTGGATTGTGTTGTTCGAGTCGAATTATGTCGTTAAGTGTGATTGTGAATGTGCATCATTGAGTCACATTCATTGCATTGTTTGAGACGGCCCTAGTGGCAAATGTTTGAGACGGCCCTTGTGGCGAATGTTTGAGACGGCCCAATGGCAATTGTTTGAGACGGGAGTTTCACTCCAATGATACCACATGCATTTGCATTGTTCGAGTTGCATAAGTAAAGTCGTGTGATGAGTCGTATTTGAATATTTGTGTGTGCATAACATGAATGTTATCTTGTGTCGATTTGATGGTTGTTCATTGGACATATGCGATAAATTCCTATGTATGCCTTAATTGAGATTGATATTATTGTTGTCGGTAAGATGTTGAATGATGTGAATAGTAGTAAGTGATATGTGTTGAGAAGTGGTGACCAATGTATGATTATTTCTCCGTCTTGAATATTATCATACACTTCTTTATAATGAATGATATCTCACCCCTTCTGTTTGAATGTTACTCTCCGTTGGTAACGTGCAGGTAATGACGAGGAGTAGTCGTGTACCTATAGCTCGAGTCGGTGTGTGTCAATGCTCTGATACGTAACACTCGGGGAACGTTGGATTACTTGTTTATGTTTTGGCTTCTTATGTTTATCCTTGTTAAACTCTGTTCTTATGTTATGCTGAGACCTTTTGATGTATCGTGCCGTGTTTGGCCGTGATATTATGAGTTGTATTGTTGTTGACGTATGATTTTCCGTTGCGATGCAAGTACTTGATTGGCTGACAATGATTAATGATTTCGATATTGTTCTCCTATATGTGTGTTATGTATCTAAGTGATTGAGCATGATATACATATGTGGTTTTGTTGTTTAAAATGTGATGCTCCGAATCTTATGTTCTATTTGCTTTGAAATTTTGTACTCTGATATCCTTGTTTATTGCGGGGTAGATTTGGGGTGTTACAATTCCTACCTTTCATATAGTGAACATGCACCCACTTCACCCACAAGTTATCAGATTTTTTACACAAATTCCACAGGTACTTTAGCATCGTAATCCTATTCCATAAATCCATATTAAACACACCCAAGCCTCCTTGTCTCTTGGGTTTACAAACTGTCCCCCAAGCAACTAGGCTTTTCCTACTAGGTTCAGTACTCCCTGTCCATTAAAAACTCCTACACATACTATCTATCTTATGTATGACACTTTTTGGAATCGACAGGCTTTGCATCCAGAAATGAACGATGGCAGTAATGGTGCATTTTACCATTTGGATCCTCCCTGCAGTATTGAGAAGCCTAGATGCCCAGTGTTTAATTCTGGCCAGGATTCTATCAATCAAAGGCAGGTAGTGTTTTATGTTAAGCTTCTTATCTGTTAGGGGCACCCCAAGATATCTCACTGGTAATTGTACCTCAACATATGAAGATACCTCATGAATCCTTTGCTTTGTCTCAATGTCCACTCCACCACAGTAAATTCTTCATTTACTTGGATTCACCACCAAGCCAGTAGTCATGGAAAACTCTTTGATAACATCAAGCATCATCTCTACAGACATAAAATCACCCATGCAAAATAGGAGAAATCGTCTGCAAAAGTAAGGTGAGTGATACCTAATTTTTCACACTTAGCATGATGATTAAAATTGGGATCCAATTGCATTTGAACCAACAGCCTATTCAAATATTCCATCATAACCACAAAAAGAAAAGGAGATATGGGGTCCCCTTGCCTAATACCCTTCCTAGCTGGCATATCCTTAGTGAACTCACCATTGATATTGAAAGTGTAAGTGACTGTTTTAACCACATTCATGATCCATCTAGTGAATCTATTAGGCATACCATCTCCTTTAAAACTGTCTCCAATGCAAACCAATCCACCATGTCATATGCCTTTTGCAAGTCAAGTTAAATCATAGTCTTTGGAGTTCAACCTTTTCTAGCATATCCCTTGATCAATTCATAAGCCAGCAAGATATGATTATGGATAACCTGCCCTAGGACAAAAGCTGCTTGAGCCAAATTGATTACACTAGGTAGAAATTTTCCCAATCTAGCTGTGAGGATTTTGGAAATGATCTTATAGAAGGTAGTGCACCCAGCTATAGGTCTATAGTCCTTCACAGCTTTTGCTTCCTCATACTTTGGGATCAGAGTAACAATAGTTCTATTGAAAGGTAGGTATAACCTGTCCTGTTCAAAAAATTCCATCACAATAACCTCAACATCATCTTTTACTATGTGCCAACAAGTCTTGAAGAATTTCGAATTATAACCATCAACACATGGGGATTTCAGATCACCAATCCCATGAAGAGCCTTTTCAATCTCAGCAACAGTAATAGGACTATAATTGTTGCATTAAGTTTTAGTAGAATATAAAAAATAATATACTTAATTGATTATAAAATAATCTAAATTTATCATGTTATGACTTAATAAAGTATTAAAAATATTTTTATAGCCTCATGGTAAATAATCTAAATTTACCATTAGATTCATCAAGAGAGAGAAATTAATAACCTCATTAATATAGTAACATTCTCTCTCTTGATGAATTTAATGATTGGTATTTCTTCCTCTCATCTCTCATTTAAAAATGCTCTCACTTGATATGCTCCATATATATATATATATATATATATATATATATATATATATATATATATATATATATATATATATATATATATATATATATATATATATATATATATATATATATATATATATATATATATATATATATATATATATATATATATATATATAAGGGTTATATTTACTCTAGGAACTTACTCCAAATCTAGACCATTGATTATTTTCAATCTAGTGGTTAAAAATAATAAGTAATTAAATGTGGAGAGAAAATTATTATTTCAATCTAGTAAGTTATTATAAAAATTATTAGTATTAACTAAATTTAGTGACACTTATTTATCATGTTATGACTTAATAAAGTATTAAAAATATTTTTATAATATTCGAAGCAATGGAAAAAATATCCTTCTAAGCATATGAATTAAAATAAATTTGTTTAATAAAAATTTAACAATCATGTCAAAATATTACTGCAATCAGAAAATGATAGAATAATACTTTTAGTGGTAATCAACTTTCTCAAGTTTTATAGGAGATCTCTAGGAGACAAGTTTAGGGCCTTCTCTTTCATTGTTTCATTAGCTTGCATTTCAAAACACTAAAAAAATAACAATCTCCCATTTTCAACTAAACCTAGCGTGCGAGTTGCTCGGCCATAGCTTATTGCACATAGCTTATTGCTCGGCCATAGTTTTTTGAGTGTACACTTCTATCATATGTCACTGTTAGAGGGAGAATTCACAATGTCATTGTTATATATATCATTTTGAATGCCACAAAAAATCGCATCATTAATTCAATTTATCTTAATTTTATTTGCACCCCTGAGCTAAGGTCTTGGACCTGCCTCTACGGATTATGGAATTGATGTGTTGCTTATATGTGTTCTTATCATTTACTCCCTCGTCTCATAATAATAAGTGTCTCATTTACACTTTTTTTATGTCTCAAAATAAATGTCTCTTTAGAATACCAATGTAACATTTATTATTTTTTCCACTATTGTACCCCTATATATTAACTTTCACGTTTTTCAACTACTCCACTACCGATAATAAATAAGGGTACTTTAGTAAATGATACTAATTTTTTTTATTAAAATCAACACATCTAATCATTTTCTTAAGAACCGCGCAAAGCTCAAATAAGATACTTATTATGAAACGGAAGGAGTATATACTTGAGGGTGAAATCACTAGAGGAAAGGAGGAAAGGTACTAGAAGGCACCCTATGTGATAATCCATGCAAAGCATTAGCATATAGACATGTATGAGGAATAAAACGAGAATGATTGCTCTCTTTATAAATTAAATAGGCTATCTGATGTTAATTTTTGTTTATGAAACGTTACCATTTACATTTTTAATGCTGACTTGTGCAAAAACATTAGGTGCAGGGGCGCGGATTCGAGCCTACGACACCCCACTTATTCATTCTTTAAGAGTGAATTCCAGTCACTAAATCAAGATCTAATAATTTTGATCCAATAGGTACTGACGACACTACTAACTAAGACACTCTAAGATTAGTGACACATCAAAGATATCTAAATCTATTGGATTTTTGCTTTGAACTTGTTGTTCAAATTTATTAAATGCATGAATCAAATTCAAAAGGGAAAACTCCTATGAAGTTACTTTTATCTTGTGATGTACTCTTCATTCTAAAGATTACGTAGGTAGAGGACATTGTGCTTTCAAGTATACATGTAGAAAAAAATTACTTGAAATCTAGTCAATACAAATAACCCAACCATCCAGATTAATTTGAGGGCTATTTTACATTGAGAAAAAAGTTACCGAAAAACCATGTGTTGTCAACTCAACAAAAACTATTTTATATGCACTTGCTACAAGATACTCCATTTTTGGAAAACTCATCCACTTGACCTCTGATGTAGCAGCTTCCATTCGACTAGGAACCATCGCATTAAGGATTTCATAGTCTCATATAGTTGCACATAATCATTCTTATGAGAAGATAACTCATTAATCATAGTATGAAGGCACTCACATATTATAAATGATATGACATATGTGGTTACTATCACCAGTAACATTAACAAATTTGTCAATGTCTTGGTGCATAAAAATAGACATTTCATCAATGTATATTATTTTTGGTTATGTTGGAGTAAGTGGTAGTTTTATAATGCATGCACTATTAGATGATTTATTAGGTTGTGATGAAAATTGTAAAAATAATTTATCTGGAAAATGAGGGGACAAACTGCTTTGATCCTCCGGTTGGAAGAAAGAAAAATCGATTCGATCTACTACGTGGAAAGGAGACAAACCGCTTTGATCCTCCGGTTAGAAGAAAAGACTCAAACTATTCAATTCCTAGTCTTATTGTTTAGTTGGAAGTCAACCATTTCCCTTGTTTAAGGTAATTCGTGAGTATTGCCGACTAAATTCTTTCAACAATTATTAGACATCTCAAGATCAATTCTTGGGGAGAGAAATATGTCATTTTGTTTGACCCAACCTCTTTAATTCTCAGTATTCTCTCTCTTCCCACAAATATTTAATTTCCGCAATTTATATTTTTGTACTTTATTTTTTCGCTACTTAATATTAAAACTATTTTCATAATATTTTTTAATTCTGATTCTAATCCGCAAAGTTTTACAAAATCATGTTTTTCAAAACCATAAAATTCATACCCCCTCTTGTGTGTGAAGTCCACTACTACATAATACATATGTTACCATGGTTGGTAGAAAGATTCTACTACGGACGGTGGTAAGTAGTATAGTAGGGTGTGATTTTATGTGCCCTCTTTACCACTATGGACTACCAGTCGTGGTAAAAACACATAAGCGTATTACATACTACTATGATTGTTTAAAAAAACCGTAGTAAAAGGTTAAGGTCAAGGGTTTGATACACAGTGCCAGGATTTTTAAAATTTTTAATACATTTCACCACAGTTCTAGATCTCAACCATAGTGAAATACTTAGCGCACAATATTTCACTATGATCCTAGATTCTAAGCGTGGTAATATGCTTACTTGAGTTTATTATAAATTATGTGGAATACTTATTTCTCCAACTTCTTACTAAACATATAATATTTCAATCTGATTTAGAGATTAATAATATGACAAATTATGTTATATTAGAAGAACAAGTTACATTAATCGATGTTGTACGATCTTTATACAACCCATTATCCCCATTTTTCTCTTTAACTATTAGAACTTATTTTAATGCTTCCTATTCTTCTACTAACACTTCCTCCATTTCTAGTTTATTTTGAAAAATATTATTTAATTTTTAGACAAAATTAGAGGTGAATGAAGTGATAGCTGAAGAACTAGAAACATTGAATCAAGTTCTAACCGTTAAAGAGCAAGATACCAATAATAGGCTACAAAAAGCTCGTAAAAATTGATAAGTATATGTTGTTTTCTAATATAACTTAATATCTCATATTTAATTTTCTAATTCAATTCGAAAGGTTATATATATTCAGTAAGGGGTTAAAGAAACACTCAAACCACAAATGATATAATGGACTCATCTTCTATGACATATTGACTAATGAAAACTGCAATGTACAAAAACAAAATCATCAACAACATACAACTTTTATCAACAACAACATACAACTTTTATCAACAAAAACAAAATCATCAACAACATACAAATTTTATCAACAACAACAACATACCTTGAATAACATACAACTTTTATCAACAAACAACATATAACTTTTATCAACAAAAACAAATCATCAACAACATACAATTTTTATCATCAACTATATACCTTAAACAACATAGAACTTTTATCAACAAAAAAATCATCAACAACATACAACTTTTATCAACAACAAAATACCTTAAATAACATACAACTTTTATCAACAAAAATAAAATCATCAACAACATAGAACTTTTATCAACAAGATACCATAAACAACATACAACATAGCTCAAGAAAAACAAAATCATCAATAACATATAACTTTTATCATCAACAACATAGAACTTTTTATCAACAAAAAAAATCATCGACAACATACCACTTTTATCAACAGCAACAAACAACTTTTATCAACAAAAATAAAACCATCAACAACATAAAAAATATCACAACTCATAACATAAAAGGTGGAAATATCTACGTACCTGAAATGTGATGAGGAAGTGAAAGAAATGAGTTTTGTGTAATGCTTTTCCTTGATCCATAAGAGTTGAAGAAGATATGTTGGATTTTTGTGAAGAAATTGTATGAAACCATTTATGGAATAAGGATAAGGCGTGAGGGAGTGTTAGATTTTTGTTTTATGAGAGAAAAGGTTGTTTTGTTCTGAAAGAGCGAACTTTCATTTAAATATAGATTATAATTTTCACCACGGTTGATAAAAACGGCTGTGACTAAATATAGGTATATTTCACAATAATTGTTATTTGAGACCATGGTGAAAAGCATTTTAATTTTAATATAAATATTAAGATTATAAGTGACACGTCATTTTGTAAGCAAAAAAAAACTGCTGGTGCTGGGATTCGAAACGTGTAAACCTTAAGATATCACTATGGTTGTTAATATGGAACACAGTGAAATGTCTTTTAACAAAAGAAATAAAAGTGCAGGCACCTAAGGGTCCGTTTGGTTGGGGGAGTTTTGGAGAGGAGGGGAGAGAATATTTTAAGTTAATTATGTTTGGTTCAATTTTTTATGAGGGAAGTGGATTGGAGGTAATCAGATTCCCTCTTGGAGCAATTTTTTGTTACCTCCAATTTGGAGGGGTTTGGAGGGGAGGGGAGGAAGAGGAGTAATAATAAAATTTATTTTTGTATATATTGACAAAATTATCCTCACTTTTTAATTAAAATCCTAAATTGTTTTTAATATATATTATACGTTAATTTTTGTCGCTTTATTAGAATTCCTCAATTTTTTAAGACAACTCTATTATTTTTTATTAATATGCTGACTCAACTTTATTTTTTCATGTCTTTTATTTATAAAATCTTAATTGTTTTTATAAGATATTGTGTTGTATTACATATCTACGTATAATTGTTGTGTGTGTGTGTGTGTATATAATCTAATTTTATAAATATTTTATGAAATTAGATAGATCATCAAGATGATAAATTATTCATCTGATCATAAATTATATTATTATTGTATGAAATTTATCAATATTTTTATTTACGCTTTAATATATTTTAAAGTATTTGAAATATTAAATATTTTATTTATGCTTTAGTATATTTTAAAGTATTTGAAATATTAAATTTTTTTGTTAGATTATCTATGTTATTTATGAATTGACAAAATTATTTGTGTGAATATCACATTGTTTTTATTTGATTTAGCATGAGTGTTATAATATTTTAAGGGTTAAAAGGTAAATTAGTTTTAAAATCCCTCCCCTCCTGAACCAAACATATTTCTGATTAAAAATCCTCCCTCCCCTTCCCTCTCCCTCTTTTGAATCAAACATATTTTTAATTAAAATACCTCCCTCCCCCTCCCCTTTACTAAATAAGAGTTACTACTTCGATTTGCTTAATAGCCGAGGTAATAACACATTATGTTAGGTATATTATGTAGTAGTGGTCACATGTCCAACAAATGGTATCAGAGCCTAACTCCTGGTTAAGGACTAATCGTCTCAGGAGGAAGATGACTTCTAACAAGAAATATTTTCTAAACACGCAACCACTTTTCAATAGTAGTAGGTTTGATATTTGGCAAGCTAGGTTTAGAATTTTTCTTCAAAGTATGAATCATGAATTATGGGAAAAAATAGTCAATAGTTCTTTTATCCGTACTCATCAAGTAAATGATGAAGTAGCAGATAAACCAGATTCCCTTTGGATCGAAGAGAAAAAGAAAAAGTTTGAGATAGATTTTAAAACCAAGAATTTTATAATAATGTCTCTAGATGATAGTAAATTTTACTATGTTCGTCGTTGTAAATCCGCCAAGGAAATATTGGATACTCTTGGAATGATAATTTTAGTATCTCTAAGTATCAAACAAGAGAATATGAAAACAGGAGGCGAAGAAGATAAAGATACCACTCTTGAATGATTTTCAAAATTTAGAAATATTGGAAATCATGTTGGAAACTGTATCATTAAAAAATAACTAAGAATTAAGAATCAAAAGTTTAATCCAACTCATAAATCAAAAAATGGGAGAGTCATGAATTTCAGGGAAAAATCAAGAGAGAAGGAAATTGTAGAGAAATTGAATGAACTAGTTCAATTACTTAAATATGAAGAAAGAAAAGCTGAAGAATCATCAACTTCATCATATTCCTATCATGTAACTCCTGTAAAATCCTTCAAAAGAACATACTCAGTAGTTTGGGAAGAATATGTATGATCAACTTCATCATACTCCTAAAAACAAATAATTTTTGGACAAATTTGGGAAGGACGTGTATGTGGTTTTACACATACCATAACAGCAACATAGAATAACAAACGCAAAGAGTAAATCCTCCCCCAAACTTGAACTAAATATTGGCCTCAATGTTTCAGAACAAGCCCGAGAGGGGTGACTCATAGAGGATAGTGAAAATCCAACTTTAGCTTCCTAGCTTTCACCAGAAAGGGCCCCTTTTTATTTCCTGAAAAAAAAAAACAACACAAACACAAAAAGAAAACTAAGTTATTAAAAGCGCGAGTTGCCTCCCACGAAGCGCTTCGTTTAACGTCGCACGGCTCGACGGTTCATTACCCTATATTATGGAGGGTACTTCCTCTTTCAAACCTTGTTGCCTGTCACTTCCTAAACCAATAAATCACGTGGATGAACAACATGGACCATTTTTTTCAAATCACTACCAACTTTCATATCTTTACCGTGATGTTCCTTTTTCTTTTTTGGTTTTGACTTTTTGAAGGAACTTAGGAATGTTGATAGATGTATGAGGTGAGGCCACCTGAGAGACTATTCTTGAGACTTTTTTGGGAGAGGTTTTGAAATTTTGCTTTCTCCCTCAATCTTTATCATACCAACAGAAGATTGATTATTTCCACCTGCACCTTGCTTCTTGACTTCTAACACCTTCAATGTTACATCTTCATCAAATGATTTTACTATCAGTGTCTCTTTCTCGATATCAAAATTGCAGCGACTAGTAAGCAAAAATGGTCGACCAAGAAGGATATAAGTCTCTTCATCTTTAGGGATGTCCATGATCTGGAAGTCAACTGGAAAGACAAACTTATCAATTTCCACCAATACATCTTCATCTACCCCATATGACTACTTGATGGTGTGATCAGCGAATTTCAATTTTATCCCACTCTCGCTTATCTTTCCAATGTCGAACTTTTTGAAGATAGACAATGGCATTAGACTCACACTAGACCCATAATCAATTAACACCTTCTTGAACGTCTTGTCATTGGTAGTGCAAGGAATTGCCACCACTCTAGGGTCTTTCTTCTTGATTGGGATCCTCCTTTCTAGCGAGATTCTACCACACTTTTCAGTTACAATTTGTGGCTCATCTTCCACTAGTCTCTTCTTAGAAATCGCCTCTTTCATGAATTTCTTGTATAAGGGCATATTCTCAAGTGCTTTAAAGAAAGGTAAATTGATCTCTAACTTTTTGAACAGTACAACAAACTTCTCAAAAAAAAATTATCTTTTGAATCCTTCTTTTACACTCTAGAGGGGAATGGTAACTTGATCACCGGTTTAACCTCCTTCTTATTTTTCTCTTTAAGTGGCTTAATCGGTAATGCAACTAGATCTACCTCTATGACCAATTTATCATTTGTTGCCTTCTCTTCTTCAGATTCTGACACTTTCTGACATCTTGTTGTGACAACATTGACATTTTCTTGGGTTTTTGGATTTGTCACAGTTAAGCTCGGAAGAGTACCCTGTGTCTGTAGAGTTAGATGTTGTGCTATCTGACCCACTTGAACTTCTAGGTTTTTAATTGAAGTTGTAGTTTTTCTTTGGTTGTTTCTTGTCTCTTCTTGATATTGAAAACTTTGTGCAGCCATTTTCTCGATAGCTACTTCCCATTCTGATTTCTGAGGAGCTTGTTGTTGCTGATCTTTCTAGGAAAAGTTGGGTTGATTCTTCCACCCTAGATTATATGTGTTAGAATAAGGATTGTGATGATTCAAGAACTTAATCTCTTAAATTTGTTGAGGGGTTGCAAAGCAATACACAGTTTGGTGAGGACCATTACAAGTCTCACATCTGACAGTCTGAGCCGGTTGAACTTGAGCCACCTGTTGTGCACCTATATGCAAAGGCTTCAATTTATGTTCAACTTCCGCTGCTATTGCATCTTCAACCCAAATTTTATTAGTTTCCAAATTCAGATTAATTGCTCCCTCAGGTTTGCTAGTACACCTGTCATACAACTCCAACTGCTCATTTGTAGCTATCGCTTCAATGATCTTCTTAATACCAGTGGTTGTTGAGAAATTAGTTGAGCCATCGGCTGCTGTATCAATCAACTGCTTTGTCTTTATTTTAAGCCCATTGACAAACATCTGCATCTATTCAGTCTGATCCATGTTATGAGTTAGGCATGGCTCGAGGATCCTTTTGAATCTTTTGTAGGCATCTCCGAAAAACTCAACCTCCTTCTAATTGAAGTTCAAGATTTCATATCTCTTTCTCAGAAATACAGATGCTGGAAAATACTCATTCAAGAAAGCTGGGAAATACCGACACTAAGAAAAACTCATTCAAGAAAGCCTTTCGGCAGTCCCCGACAACGGGGCCAAAAACTTGATCGATAAATTTGCAAGTGTCCTAATCTGCCAACATGATAATAATGGAAAATCCCAAAGTATCAATCTCAAGGACTGCGTGGTGATACAGAGTGATGTTTCAGTTCAATTAAACAAAATCCTTGAGGGTTTTGGTTTGGAGAATTATAAAATAACAATAATTAAATAACAGATTGGTTTTGAAATATAATAGTAACATGT
This sequence comes from Vicia villosa, assembly GCF_029867415.1. Classification (NCBI taxonomy): domain Eukaryota; kingdom Viridiplantae; phylum Streptophyta; class Magnoliopsida; order Fabales; family Fabaceae; genus Vicia; species Vicia villosa. The sequence goes on from NC_081180.1 coordinate 180,911,950, forward strand.
CACGGTTGGTGTGTGCATTAACATGTAACAACTCTGAATCCTTATTTTAGTAACGAGTTCTAAATGATCAATTACCGGTCCTCAAGGATGTTTACTCCTAGGTCCTTAGTGAGCAAACCTTTATACATTCAATCTTAATCCCGATGTCCATCGAGATTAGTGAAGAAATCAAGCATTATTATTATCAAGAATGTTCCGGTTACTATAGGGTCTCCCTAGTCCTAGGTTGTATCTACTATAATATAATCGATCAAAGGATTTAACAATGGCGGTCCAGCCCTAATTGTTAACCTTGAATCAATCCCTGTTGGTCTGACAGGGAAGGCATTAAAACATTGAACGGTTAAATCTATAATGAAAAACTAATAGTTTACTGAAAATAAGAATTCAAAGTAGTTTACAATGTCAAATCAGGTACACCCCCTAGCAATAGGGAGTTTAGGCACACATATTGTTCAAAATAATTTCAATACAAAAATTAGACATTACAAGGAATTGGGGAACTTTGATCTTCAATTGCTTCCGCTCATTAGTCTCTTTCGCTTCCCGATAACCTTGATCTCTTCCAGACACAACCAATGTCAGGTAACACGGCCACCCGTGTCAGGCCTCCTGAAGCATGCTTTTTGAACTTCTTTCGAAACTCCGGGTTTTGCACTACTTTGTCCTGATTTATTCGTTTGAGCCTAAAAATAGTAAAACACACAATCAACACATAAAATGACGAAGAATGCAATAAAACACTTAACAATATAAATCAAAGACAACAAAAATCAACGGTAAATAAACGTGTAAAAACCACTTATCAATGACCATAAAGATGGTTGATAGGTACTTCACAAATCACGCTGAGCGACATGAGTGACCTAGATGGGATTTGCCCCCTCCTACATATACGGGGGTAATATATGTGGGGCCATTGATAGAGTATGACTGAAAAATGCATGACCGTGCTCAAATAAGTCGATATCAGATATTGGGCTTATTTGTTGTTATCAAGTATACTCTAGGATCAAGGAATAAAATATTAGACCATACAAGGGTGACACATTCTATGCCTTGTGTTCAATATAGATATAAGGGCAAAAGGGTAATTGTACCTATAATCATTATCATAGAAAGGTTATGTCAGATCACACGACATTCTCATCACTTGTGTAGCAGTGTTGTGTTGCTAGATACCGCTCACTGTCTATAATATTAAATAGGTGATTTAATATTATTGTCAATGTTATGAGAACCTACAAGATCACACGCATAGAGTATTTATAGTGGAATGGATACTTAAATTAAATATGATTTAATTTAAGGGTTAAATAAGTTTTTTGTCCCTATATATATTGCAGTTTCATTTTTAGTCCCTCATGGGTTTTGGTAACGGTTTTAGCTGGTTTTGGCAACGGTTTTTTTAAAAACCGTTGCCTAAAGACAGGGAGAGACTAAAAATAAAACCGCAATATTTATAGGGACCAAAAACTTATTTAACCCTTAATTTAATTACGTGTTAATAGAATTTAAATTGTTTAATACATTAGCACATATATAATTTATTTGATTAGATATGATTTAATTAAATAAATGAGAATAATTTAAATAATAATTTATTTTATTTAATTAAAAGAGTTTGATTAAATATTATTTATTTAATTAAAATAGTTTAATTAAATAATATTGGACTTATTTTAGAAAAGCCCAAAAATAAGAGGATTAGGGTTTTTGAAAGCTCTTTCCCCTAAAAAACGTTAATTGTCAATTTTTTCAGAGCAAGAACGGCTAGCATTGTCTTCCACTTTGCACTCCTGTGGACTACGTAGAGATGCCGATATCTTCCACCGTTTGTGATTAAAAGATAAAGCACACTTCAAGAGGTAATTCTTGAACCCTTATTGGTGTTTGATTTGTAAATAATTATTTAATTAAGATCCATTCAACAGATTATATATGTTCATCAGGATTGTTCCGCTAAGAGAACCAAAAAAATTTTAAAAAATCCCTTTTAAATTTCAACAGTGATATCAGAGCATGGGTTTTGATTAAATCATTTATTCCAATATCATTTCATTTGATTAAAATGTGTTTAATCCTGTAAATTGAATTTGATTCAATTTAATCTTCGGTTTGGTTGTTCTAATCATGATTTTTAATTGACATCCTATATACTGTTTTCTTTTAATCATGATTGTAAATATCATATACTGTTTTGTGATATTGTGATGGACCGATGGTAATGATATAAAATTGTTTGCTGGAAGAGCTTGCCGTAATAGCAAATACAGGTGTGTTATTTAACATGTAACTTAACACCAAATAATTTGTAGCTTGTTGTAATGGCTTTGTGGATGATGATCCACTTTTAACTTGTAGCGTACCGGGTAATGGGTATGATATGTATTTTATTGCCATTATGGTATATTTGAAAAAGAAAATTTCTTCACCCACCTCCTAACCTTCCAGCCCACTCCTGGTGAATTTACAACACTACCCCTTGTTTCGGAAGTTCATTTTCGAAAAGGTACTTTTTTTTGAAAAAAATGTGTTTTCGAAAATGTATCTCCGAAAACGTGTTTTTTTAAATATAAAATATTGATTTCGGAGATGCATCTCCGAAATAAAGTTACATTTTTAGAAAATGTGGTGTTTCGGAATTCATCTCCGAACGCACCCCCCCTTGGAGGAATTCGGAAATGAACTTCCGAATTTATGTCTGGACAGAAGAAAAATGGAAAACAACAACGATTCGCTTTAATTAATCGGGTGAAGATTACAACGATAATATTACTGAAAATTAAAGTTACATATTGTTGAACACGGGTAGGTGGGGATGAGTCAACATTTTGATTACGTCGTCCGCCGATCTTTGAAGTTTCGCGTCCAACTCGATCGGGCCTTTCGAAGAAAATCGGTCGAACGTTGTCCACAGAACCGCTAAATCTTCGTCGTTCTTGATCTCAAAAGGTGTGAACTTAATGCCTCCCTCGTCGTTAAGCGATGGCGAGCGGTACTCGAGCTTGACAACCTTTCGATTCTCGGGATAGCGCAAAAGCGTGTTGAGCGACGGTATCAACTCCGCAAACGGCGTGTCGCGCGAGAAGCGAAATTGGAACGACATCGGGTAGCCGGTTTCAAAGTAGACGAATGCTAGGTGGGGGTAGGTTTGTGTCATTTGTGTTTTGTGGTGTGAAGAGGATGAAGAAGAGTGTGTGGTATTTATAGACTTATTGGAGCATTGATGGCCCAACAAATCTTATCTTGCATCCGGGGACATTTCGGAAATGAACTTCCGAAAATAGGCTCCAGACATGTATATTTCGGAAGTTCATTTCCGAATTATGCAGAAACAGACTTAAATTTTACATTTTGTTGATTGCTTAGTGTGTTGTGTAAATTGAACAAATGGAATTCAAAATAGACATAAATTACACAAAGACCTAAAGTGTACCAATTTCTCGGTATAATCCTCTTTGGAGTATGCATCCAAAATTCCCCTCCATGCCGCCATTATCCTATCAACCACAACACCGGCTTTGACAACTTTACCATTTTCATCCGGCCTATCTTTTGTCCCAACCGCGGGTTTCAACTTGCTTCTCACGTTGCAAGTTATGTGATACCGGCAAAGTAAAGCGGTAGATGTCGGGAAGACGGTATCGACCGCATTCATCAAAGCATTGTCCCGATCGGTGACAATGACGTTTGGCATAACCTCTTGATCAACTAACAAAGACTTGCAAATTCCCAAGGCCCACGTAAAGTTGTCTTCTTTTTCACACTCCAAAAAAGCAAACCCCACCGAATAAGTCTTGTCCGTAGAGGTCACACCGACGATCTCTAGAAGAGGAAGCCTATATTTGTTTGTCTTGTACGTCGAATCCATGACTAGAACGGTTGGAAATGTGTTGAATAATTTGATACTTTCGGGATGAGTCCAAAAAATATCACGCACCGTAACTTTATCCTCGGAGGTTCGGAAGCTTGAAACATATTTGTTATCGTCTAGTAGTTTCAAAAGTTGTTGCATTTCCGACCGAGGGCCCATATTCGATACTCCGAGATTGTGCCGTTCATTGTAAACTTGCTTGATATTTGAAACTCTATCCGGATTCTTACGCTTCAAATCGGCAAGTATGTTGCGAGGCGCCACTTTGACTATCGTTAGGTCCGATATCACATTCCTCTCTTCGCGGGACAAACGACACGCCATTGGATGCCCGTGTAACTTGACATCCAAGGCATGATTATGAATTCCACAAATTACGGTTAACCGCCACAAATCATCAACCCTCCGAGTAGCACGCAACTTAAACAGACACCCGCACTTCCTCGATCCCGTGTCCTCGTGTTTTAGCACCCGGTTTGATTGTACATAACTACCACCCCGTTCGCAATTCAAAACAACGAAAGCTTTCCGCCTACTATTTCCGTTGTCCGACCTTAAAATAACAATTCCAAATCCATGTTTGTGAGCTTTCTTCCGAACCCAATCAATCAATTGTTCGCGACTACCGAAGCTCCGATCATTTGTAAAATGTTGCCGAATATCGACCGCATCGATCATAGGAGTAACGTTAATAACTGGATCGTTATTAACGTTGACAATTTCCGGAACTATGCCTCCATCGTCTTGCACAATGTTGTCCGGATGCACCATACCTAAAAAATGAATAAATTAGCAAAATTGGCCAAAACTGTTTTTTTTTTTCTAACTGCCAGGGCATATTTCGGAAGTTCATTTCCGAAATTTATTAGGTAATATATTTCGGAAATGAACTTCCGAACCATATCAGTTTTCAGCATAAAATTTATCAATCAATGTAGTGAAATAGGGGATGAAATGAGTGATGTTTACCTGAAATTGATGCTTTCTATGCTCCCTTTAACGTGATCAACGGTTTGAAACTTGATTTTAGGGCGAAAAATGGATGGAGATTGATTGGGTTTTAGAGAGGGGTTTGAGAAGTTTTGGAGAAAAATGATGAAATAGTGAAGGAGGGAAATTTGTATATGCAGCAACAGTTTCGGAAATGAACTTCCGAAAATATGCACGGATTTTGAATTTTTTTGACTTCGGAAATGCACTTCCGAATTGTGGAAATTTTTTATAAAAAAAAAAGCGCTTCGGAAGTTCATTTCCGAAGCAGGGGTATTTTCGGATTTTCGCTGGGGGTGACCCCCATAGGGAGGTGGCTAAAGAAATTTTCTTTGAAAAATTGCCATGATAATAATTTTATGTTGCCGAGAATGTATTGCTCGTGTAATGCTTTGCTGAAAGATGTTTTGGTTGAATTTTGTATTATTATAATTGATAATTAATATATAATAATGATAATAATAATAATAATAATAATAATAATAATAATAATGTTAATGGTGAAAACTTCACCTTGGTGACACAGTTGGAAGAAGAAGATAGGAAGAGCAAAGATCAACATTGCAACAGAAAACGGTTACGATGCCAATAACAGAAAAGTTACACTTCTTCATTAAGCTTCATTACTGTACAAGATGAAGTATATATACAAGGGATAAGATAAAGAAGTTGTGGATGTCATGAAGCTAAAGGAAACCTACGTGGCATCCACATATTGGCTAAAGTTAGAAATAGTAAATAAACTAAAAACTATCCTAGCTATCTATATATATTAACAGCCCCCCTCAAGGTGGACTTTGGATATTGCAAAGTCCCAACTTGTCCAATGTAAGCTTCAAAGCTGGTGAGTGTAGAGGCTTAGTAAGCATGTCAGCCAATTGAGCATTAGTAGAGATAGGGAGAAGGTGAATGAGCTTAGACTGTATTTTCTCGCGAACCACATGACAGTCAAGCTCAATGTGCTTGCTTCTCTCGTGGAAGGTCGGATTATGGGCCAAGTAGATAGTTGATCTGCTATCACAGAAAATAGATGAAGGCCGAGGAAAAGTAACTTGAAGATCAAGAAACAGATAATGCAACCATTGAATTTCATAAGAAATAGCCGCAAGAGCTCGATACTCTGCTTCAGTAGAAGAACGTGACACGGTATGTTGTTTCTTGGACTTCCAGCTTAAAAGAGAAGAGCCAAGCATGACACAATAGCCAGTGATTGATCTTCTAGTATCAGGGCATCGAGCCCAGTCTGCATCAACAAAGCCTACAAGTTTTAAGGAACTGGAGGCAGAAAATAAGATACCTGTGGCAAGGACAGATTTAAGGTATCTTAAGACACGATATGCAGCCTGCAAGTGTGGCAGCCTTGGTTGAGACATGTATTAGCTTAAATGCTGAACAGCATAAGAGATGTCAGGTCGTGAGTTGGTCAGATATATCAAACGAATAATTTAACGCCTGTAGACAGTGGGATCCTCCAACAAAGATCCTTCATGGATAGACAGTTTAAGGGTCGGATCAAAAGGAACAGATGAAGGTTTTGCAGCAAGCACACCCACATCCTGAAGAAGTTCCAAGGTATATTTGCGTTGGTTCAGAAAAATGCCATCTGCATGATGGGCAATCTCAAGACCAAGAAAGAATCATAGCTGGCCCAAATCCTTAATCTTAAATTTATGATCCAAAGACTGCTTAACATGATTGATCTCTGAAAGGGAGTTCCCTGCTAACACTATATCATCAACATAAACTAATAGAGCAGTGAAATGTTGTGAAGAGGATTTAACATATAAAGAGTAATCAGCTAGGGACTGCTTATAGCCCAGAGAAATGAGAAAAGTAGATAATTTGGAATACCACTGTCTGCTAGCCTATTTCAGGCCATAAAGAGATTTCTGTAGCCTACATACTTTGGAAGGAGAGACATTAGATAGGCCAGGGGGAAGACTCATGTAAACCTCTTCATGAAGTTCACCATGAAGGAAGGCATTGTTCACGTCTAACTGCTCCAAATGCCATCCTTTAATAGCTGCAAGAGAAAGCAAAACTCTAACAGTGGTAAGTTTAGCAACAGGGGAAAAAGTATCAAAATAATCTACCCCTTCCATCTGAGTAAAGCCCTTTGCCACAAGCCTGGCCTTATATCTTTCAACTGAACCATCAGCTTTGTGTTTGACTTTATAAACCCATCTGCAACCTATAGGAACCTTGCCAGGAGGGAGCTCAACCACAATCCAAGTTTGATTTTCTGCAAGAGCTTCAAACTCAACATTCATGGCATTAATCCAACAATCATGTTTAATTGCCTGTTTATAGGTTTTGGGTTCAGATATAGCAGATATAGCACAACAAAAAATTTTAAAAGCTGGAGAACACCTGTCATAAGATAAAACAGGAACATCAGAAGAAGAGGACCTATTATTAGATAAAGATATATCACTTGGTTGTCCACCAGATAAAGGAGTAGATGCAGGGGCAGCATTGAGGTTAGGTGACTCAGGACTGGCTAGAGGAGTATTTTGTAGAATAGGAGAGTTATGACCAGTGGTAGAATTGGGGCTGCTGCCAAAAAAAGGACTATGACTAAGAGGACTATGACTAGGAGTAGAGGATGAAGCAGAATTGTCCAAAGGATTAGATACATCAGTAGCAATGGGAGACTGATGGATAATAGAAGGATCATCATAAAGAAGTTGATGTTGGGATGTGTTTGGGAAGTGAGGTTTGGACTGATGTGACTGAAAGGGAAAAATCTGCTCATAAAAAACAACATTCCTAGATACAAAAATGTTATGATTAGTTAAGTCATAGAGGATGTACCCTTTGGTGCCATCCTTGAATCCCAAGAAAATAGCTTTTCTAGCCCTACTATCAAATTTTGTCCTGTGAGACTGTAAAGTGGCAGCAAAACTTAAACAACCAAAAACTTTCAAATGAACAATAGAAGGTGGCTGTTGAGAAAGCAATTCATGAGGGCATTTAAACTTTAAAATAGGGGTAGGTAATCTATTGATCATATGAATAGCATGTTGTATGCAAAAGTTCCAGAGATTGAGAGGAATGTTAGAATGAAAAGATAGAGTTCTAGCTACATTCAAAATATGTTGATGCTTGCGTTCAACCACCCCGTTTTGCTGGGGGGTTTCTACACATGTTTTCTGATGAAGAATGCCTTTAGAAGCAAGGAATTCAGATAATGCTATGAATTCAGTACCATTATCTGATCTTAAACACTTTAAGGAAGAATGAAACTGAGTTTCTATGTATGCAATGAACTTGACAATATAATCTTTGGTTTGATTTTTGGTTTTAAGAAAAATAGTCTAGGTGTATCTAGTATAATCATCTACAAGAGTCAGAAAATATTTATGGCCTAACACAGATATAGTAGAGAATGGGCCCCAAACATCAGCATGAAGAATTTCAAAGGCAGCATTAGATTTACTATAACTGTGAGGAAAAGGAAGTCTCTTTTGCTTGCCATAGTGACAAGAGTCACAAGGAATGTCATTATTACAATGTGAAGGTACAAAAGGAAAAACTTTAGAAATGTGTTGTAAACCTATATTTGAAATATGGCCTAATCTTAAATGCCACAGATTACCAGGATTTTGAGCAAAAGAATTGAAAGCACTATGATGAGCAGAAGATCCAAGAACATAAAGCCCTCTTTGAAGTTTAGCTATACCAATCATTGCCCTCGAATGATTCTGCATGATTTGGCATGAGTTATCAGTAAATTGCACAAAACAATTATTACTACTGACAAGCTTAGCAATAGAAATCAAGTTAACACGAAAATTAGGTATGAACAGGACATTATGAAGGACAAGAGCAGGGGAGATAGCAACACTGCCAGAAATAGAAGCAGTGACTTGGGATCCATCTGGTAAACTAACATGAATAGGTATTATGGATTTATAAGAAGTAAAAGCTGTAAGATCAAAGGTAATGTAATCTGTAGCACCAGTGTCAAGAATCCATAGAGAAAGGTTATTACCTTGTTCATTATGAGAATGAGTGTTCAGGACAAATGGTGATGTGGTAATAGAATTGGCTTGAGGAGTAGGTTTGGATTGTTGAAGTAATGCCAAAATGCTTTGATATTGCTCTTGAGTAAAACCAAAGGAAGACTTGGATGAGTTCTACTGAGAAGATTCCAAGGCTGCATCAGGAGGCACATCACTTTGAGTAACTGAATTGGTGGATTTGCCTTTGTTCTTGAAGCCAGGTGGATAACCATGATTTTGGAAACAAGTATCAACTGTGTGGTTAGTTCTGCCACAGTGAGTACAAACGCGACTATGACCCTTAGCTCCACCATAACTCTGTGTTATGCCCTTACCATAGTTGTTACCAGCCTTGTTGTAACCATTACCAGTGCCATTAGAGGAATTGGTGTGAAAAGTTGCAGACTCTTCAGAACTGTTGGTAGGTGTTGTAACAATAGAATTAGAGTGATTCAACTCACGTTCTTGCTGAATAACCAGAGAGAAAGCTTTGTCAATATCTGGTAAAGGATTTATCGTCATGATTTGGGACTTGGAATGATCAAACTTCTCATTCAAACCCTTAAGGAACCTAATCACGTAATCCTGTTCATGGTATTGACGAATTGAGGCAAGAGCACCACATGAACAAGGAATGGCACAACAACAAGCAGTGATGGGACGATAAGTTTCAAGCTCATCCCGCATAACTTTCATCTGTGTAAAGTAATTGGAGACATCAAGAGTACCTTGGCGGAATTTGTACAAATATTCTTGAATGTCAGAGATTCTGAAAATGTCACCATGAGAGAAGCGAATCTGAAGGTTCTTCAACACACCAGCTGCAGTATCGATCCAAAGAACAGACTTAGCAATTGATTCAGAGATCGAACGGTGAATCCATGCTAAGACCATCGTATTGCAGCGGAACCACGGAGCATAAAGAGGATCAGAAACGGGAGGTTTCGTGATAGTGCCATCGATGAATCGCTCCTTGTTCTTGGAAATCAATGCAATGTGCATTACCTAGCCCAAGTATGGTAGTTCTTGTCATCTAGCAAAGGCGACACAAGAACAAGAGACGGATTCTCGTTCGGATGAAGGTAGAAAGGATTCGTGGAGTTCGTGGAGAAATCGCTATAGCTCTGGTATGCCATCAGAAAGGGAAAAGGAGAGAAAGAAATAAAACGAAGAAGATGATTGTGAATCGAAGAAAGGAGGAAGCTCAAGGTGAGCAAGAATGACAGAAAGATTCACAATCAAGAACGCGAGTACAACAATGGCTACCAGAGCTTTTTGAGCTCTGATACCATGTTAATGGTGAAAACTTCACCTTGGTGACACAGTTGGAAGAAGAAGATAGGAAGAGCAAAGATCAACATTGCAGCAGAAAACGGTTACGATGCCAATAACAGAAAAGTTACACTTCTTCATTAAGCTTCATTACTGTACAAGATGAAGTATATATACAAGGGATAAGATAAAGAAGTTGTGGATGTCATGAAGCTAAAGGAAACCTACGTGGCATCCACATATTGGCTAAAGCTAGAAATAGTAAATAAACTAAAAACTATCCTAGCTATCTATATATATTAACAAATAATAATAATTAATGAATAATAATAATAATAAAATAGTTTATTGTTATAAATAATAGTAAAATAATAAAATGTTTATTTTTTAATATTTAATATTCAATATTGAAATCATGTACAATTTGGATGTTCGTTGTTGACTATATTACGAAATCCGACAATTGTATGGTGAAGCAGTGACACTTTAATCATCTATAAGTGATTCAAATATAATTGATAAATTTATATATGATATAAATATTTATAATGTAAAGTTAGTGTATTTGATACACTGTGTTGTTTTGTCCATTCAATTAGTGTAATGATTCTTATACATTTGAATGATCAATGTTCATTCTGCTTCAGAATCCAACATTTATATGGTGAGTAATGACATTTCAATCAATCATATAGAATAATTGATCCTTACATTTTGATGGTATGAACGCTTTTGCATTAGGCTTTGTTATGGCGCAAGAGTTGTGCCTTTAGGGTTCGCAAAAAGCGTCGAGTGTTGATGCGTCAATATTTATAAATTGTTAATCTATTATTATTTATTATTTAATAATTTATTATTAAATAAATTGGTATACGATTATGACCTTAGATTTTGAAGTTTGTTTATTTTAAATATGGTATGCGTGTCGTGATTTATTTTATTTAAATACGGCCTGCGTGTTGTGATTTATTTTATTTAATTACGATCTGTGTGTCGTGATTTATTATAATTAAATACGACATGCATGTCGTTCCATTTAATTATATTTTATTTATTTAAATATTATAGTTGTTCGAGTTCAAGAGTTGAAGAGAAGACAACGCCAAATGATGGCACCGGTGGAGAAACTTGAGAAGCTTGTTCGTTGGTCAAAGAATTGTAATAAAGTAGTTTATTTAATTCTCGCGCTTTAGGTGGTCATAATCGTATTACCAAACTTTATTTTATGTATGTGATGCATGTATTGTATGTTTGTATGCTTGTGTATGTGTAACACGGTGGGAGAACTGACTTTTTTAAAAATGTTGCGGTTAAGCAAGAGTCGCCATCGACTTTTATTTTATCCAATTAGGAAAGGTATAAAAGAACAGGAAAGACCTTCTTTGAAAAGAGATTGAGTTCGGGGGGTAGGTTATAAAAAGGGAAGGTGTAAGCACCCTTTTCATCCGTAGTTATCTACGGGCTCTTAGTTGCTTGGCTCACTTTTGTTTGAAATGTTTGATTTGTTTGAAAGAGTAGTGTGTGTTTAAAAAAACACTTTTGTTTTGAGAATGTCTAAAAACACAACGTTAGAAAACGGGGTGTGAAACAGCATTTGATTTGAATTGTTGTGAGCAAGCACTCAAGAGTAACCTACCCTAAGTTCATAAGGTCTTTCCTATTCTAAGACTTTCCTTGAGCGATAGTACTATCCATACCATGTGAGGGTAGGTAGTCCTATACATTGGATGTGCGGGTCATCGAAGGGTCATCGAATCTGCATAGAGACTATCCATACCATAAAGAGGGTAGGAAGTCCCATGAGATGCGAATAGTCATAAAGGCAACATGTAGGGATACCTTAGCGTTCGAAGGGACTATCATCATTTAGTCGAAGGCAACTCGAGGGACAAGATCATTTATCGTAGGCAACTCGAAGGGACTATGATCTTTCATTCCGAAGGGACAATGATGATTTCGAATCGTAGGCAGCAGGTGCTAAGGTATCCTTACGCTCGAAGGGACTTGACTATTATTTTCCGAAAAGGCGACGTAAGAGGGGAAACCCTAAAAGTGGGTGTGTGAACAGTAAAAAAGAGTGTGTTATGTTCAGATGTTTTAATCTTGGAAGTTAGTGATCTAACGGTTGATTTTATCTTGCCATACAATCCTAGTTAGCATACATCTAAGCAATTAAATTTGCAGGAAATTAAAATGCGGAAATTAAATCCTACACTATTACAAAAATACCCATGCGACCTATACATCGATTTCTAGAATTTAAATAAATAATAAAATGAATAATTAAATAAAAGGCGGAAATTCGAAACAAGCACGCGACATTCATTGGAGTATGAGGTGAGAGGAGAATCGGGGAATCGAGCGTTTAGAGAAATTAGGGTTATAGTAAAAACTTAAGTTAACTAGTTATTAAATTAAAATTAATCCTAATTTAATAAAAATCTAAATTAATTATCTAATTAGTTAACTAAAACCTAATTTCTATTTAATTAAAATTATTTAACCTAATTAAATAGGTTAAACCCAATAAATATCCTAATTAAATTAATTCTAAGTTAAATTAGTAGTTAATTGTTGATTAGGAGATTAACTAAATTTAAACAAACACACAAAAAACAATACACAAAAAAACTGAAAAGAAAAAAGAAAGAAAGTGGCTGAAGGGCGCTAGATACAGTGTATTTGTGCCTTGGAGGTTCACGGTGGTGCGTCACTTTCTAGGCGTTAGATGGAGTTTTGTGATGATCCAGTGGCAGAGAGATGGGGGCTCATCATGGTCCTTCATGGGGGTGGCGCGCTGGATCTGTCAACATATTAAAAGGAATAAAAGAGTGGTGCACACAAGGATCGAACTCAGATCCTCTTGTTCCCAAACACATGAGCTTTGCCACCTGCACTGTATTATTAATGCGTAATAGTCATGTACAAAGAAAATTAAATACTATAACTAATAGTTAATGGAAAAGGTTAGCAAAATCTGAGTCGGGCCCACATGCGAGCCAATGGGAACATGAGAGAGGATCTGGAACTTCTGACTAACCAATCAAAAACCCTCAAGTTGCCACGCAATGGTCAAAAAGTCAATGGTACTGTTCATCATCTTCCCAGCATTCTACGGCCACGCTTTTTCTTTGTTTTTCGCAACGGATTTTCATGGCTAATGGCATGCGAGTCTCCACCTGCAAAAACGACCATGAATGGAAAAACAAACAACCCAGATTGGCTAAATGGAACCCCACGAATTCAAATATGGCGTCTTTTTGGACTGATACACGCTGCACATGCAAAAACGAAGAACAACTTCTTCCTTGCCCTAACAATGGTGGATCTCACTCCATGCACCGTAACTTCGTTCCAACAGCCCAAACCTTCTCTAAAACACCTCATAAACTCATAGAAATCATTAAATAATGTTAAAGCATCCATGTACACGTAAAATGAAAACTCACAAAATAGTCAAAAATATGAATCATGAAACATGCGTATTTATGTGATGAGGGCCCTGTTCTTTAGTTCTTGCTTACTCTTTGATGCCTTGTGAGTGAATTAGGACTGTTTGTATGGCTTGATGATGGCTGCCAAGTATGAAAACGAAAATTGGTTTTTTTTAGGAGTTTTTGGAGGTTTGAGAGGCGCTTCCAAAGGCTAGGGTTTTCGTAGTCCTTATGACTGAGTGAGGTTTAGAATATATAGCATGTGATTAGGGCAACATGTTTGGAAAGAATTATTTTCTTTGATTGAGAAAATATTTGATTTGAATTTTTCTTCAAAACTTTCTTTTTTTGATTCAATTCTATTTTGTGCACTTCTTTCACGATTTTATGGCCCTTGGATGATGATTTGGATTTGAGTGAATGAATGAGAATGATTCATGGAATATTATTTTATTTAATCAAGATTTTATTTGAATTAAATTGATTTTAAATTAATAAAATCAAAAATAATTGAAATAAAACCATAATAAAATAAATGAATATTGACTCATGGGCCTCTTGCAAGCTTGTTATCACGTGGAAAGTCCAAAATTATAAGCCCATTACTTAAAACTTTGAATTTGGCCATTTAGGGTTATGTACTTTTTCCAAATTTTCCCAACTTCTGACAGTCATAACTCAGTTGAATTTTATCCTATGAAGGTGTTCTAGGACTTTTTGGAAAGCTCAAGATGTCTTCTACAAGCCACTTTGGAAGCTTTTTTGCATTTGGAGGTTTTAGCTTGATCTTATTGGTCCTGACAAAAAACAACTTTTTGTGAACTTCTAGGAGGACTTGTAATGTTTTGGCTCATATCTTCCAAATGGTACATTTCTTGGCTTTAGGCCCAACATCAAAGTTGTAGGGAATGAAATTTCCTTAAGAATAGGCTTTGGTTGGACAATTTCTGATAAAGTATTAGAGAGATATGATCAGTCAAAGTTGGGTTGACTTTCTCCTAGAAACCTTAAATTAGCAACTTGAACTTTTGATGATTTCTGAGCTCTCCTTAATGAATCATGATCAAACCTTGATCAAATGATAAATGTGACATCAAAATGTTTATGTTGACCAAAAATCAGGAGTTTTTACTATGATTTGACCATAGTTGACTTTTAGGTCAAACTGGTCGACTGTTGATCATATGAGTAGTTGATTGATCAAACTTGTGAGTCAGAGCTTGAAACTTGGCATGAGGATTCTTTGAATCATATGAGATATCATTAAGTCCACTTGAGTTCTCAGAGGTCCCATTTTCCTTGATTAAAATCAAAACCTTAATTTTGGTCTTTGCTTAGGAGGAGAATGATCATGCTTTCAGTCAGAGATTGCATGAGCATGTGGAGACTATCTGAGCCCAACTATCTTGAAATATAGTGGGCAAATTTTAGGGTATGACAGTATGAGATACACAAATTTTTGGGATCGAACTTAACAAAAATCCCCCAATTAAATATTAAATTAATTGCTTTCCAAAACTTAGCACTCATCAAGACTAGTATCGAATAATGTAGCTTTTGCCTACGCGAGGTGCATGTTTTATATTAATAAGGTGTGATGGGATAAATTAGTATTCAATTGCTAAACTTTTGGGTTTGACTTAACTAAACTAATTATAATATGATTATATAGGTGTAGAAGCAAGAGTTGAGAACAATCTATGTGATGGATTAGAATAAGGAGTTATTCACTCAATTGATAAAACTCTAGAGTTGTATTAGATACAATTGGAAAGAGTTCCTACCTAAATAACAGAGTTTTGTGTAATCCGCCTACGTGGACTTAAAACAAAGTGAAATATGGATCTCGACATGCTACAAAATTTTCCAACGGAATTTTTCGAATCAAATGTTGAGGGTTATTTGGTTTGGATAAAATTAGTGGGAGCATTTTAATTAGAAGTTCTTATTAAAATGATTTTGATACAATCTATTTTTATAAATTTTGTATTTAGAATTTATTTTACATTTTATTTTATATTTTACTGTGAAATATCCTTATGAAGGATGTAAGGATCAAAAAGGAGTTTCTTAGTTGGTACATAAATTGAGAATTGTTCTCAAGCACGAGAAAAATTGTATGTTCTCAAGAAACCAATTTCTAACAATGGAATATAGCTAGATTCGATGAATGATACTTATGAGAAAGGATCAAATTGAATGTCTAGATATAACATATTTTTTAATTGAAGTCATCACGGAGAATGATATAATCATTAACCTTGAGGATTTTATTTTAAAATACAAGATATGAGAAATGTAAAATTTTCCAAGCTTTTTCTATACAAGTTAGGAATCCAAATGAATCTAAAATAGTTTTGAGATTTATAATTTGGATTTCCTTATAGACCAAGTAGTTGATCACAAGTTTTATTTGGTATTGTCTCGAATATGTAGATTATATTCATTATAAATGAATTTTAAATATATCTACCACATCTTGTTGAAAAGAAAAGGAAAGTAGTTTGTGAATGTTAAATATATGAATTATAAAAGGAACGGGGTTCATTTTACATTCCTTTGAATTTTGGCAGAAAAACACGGTTCTAAAGGAAGATAGTGATTTCATGTGTTGAAAGAAGAAAAATGTTAATGGTTATCAAAAGAGTCTAAGTAGAAGAAAGAAGTAAGACTTTTTCTTTATATGATTTGTTATAGAAAATCAAATTGTCTACTTTTAAATATTGGATATGTGATACTAGATATTGATATCACATTTATATGAATATGAGGAGTCTTTCAAGAAGTATGACATTGATTATAATTTGAGTCAGATTATGTCTAGAATAGACCAATGTGGTTCATTGAATATAAGAGCTTATGATTAGACTTAAATTAGAGCTTGGAATGAAATCAAATAATTTTTATTAAGTTTCATTTATTAAAGAAACATTAATTCTAAGTCTTGTATTGACAAGTTAGGGAGCTCATGTTTTGATGATGAACAAGTGTTGTTATGATTATCTAAAATAGTAAGTTCAATACTAAATCAAGTTGTGGCTTTGAATTCTAAAATCTTGATAAGCATATCTATAATAAATGTGGGATGGATCAAATAAGATATGAACCTTATATATCTCACACGAGTTAGAATTCTTTTGAGAAAAGTTCAAGAATGAAGTAGAAAGAAATAACTCGAAAAGGTATTGAGAACATATGAATTGTTCGTTGTTGTAAATACCTATATAAAGAATATAATGAACATTTAAATCGTATCATGTTTGACATTGTTCGATATAATATAGTTTGATTATATCTTTGTGACTCTTGATTATACATTGTTTTCCATACAATTATTTCTATCCATAACCAATTCCATTAAAAGTAGTCATAAAGACACCCATATTTTATATGGAGGTAAGAGTATCTAATTTGTCTTTATGATCATCTGGGTTGTAAGGTTTATTAAGTAAACTAGTCAGAGACTTGTGTTGTCGCCCGAGTGCATTATTTATTGTGTAGTATTTTATGAACGATATGAAAAATCTGAATAAAGAAGTTTGACCAAGTTGCATTTATAAAATGGAAATTAGCCATTTTAATTTTTTTTTACTAATAAGATATTAGTAGTATGAAAATTAGGTTCTAAGTTAAAATAATGATCCACAAAAAAAAATTAGGTTCTAATTTAAAATAATGATCCACAAAATTTTTTTTTACTAATAAGATATTAGTAGTAAGAAAATTAGGTTCTAAGTTAAAATAATTTCACAGGCAAAATACCTTTTTTGGTCTCTTAACTATACCCCAAGGTCCATTCTGATCCCTTATCTTTAAAAAGTATCAAAGTGGTCCTTTAATTATTTAAAAAGGACCATGTTAGTCCTTTCCATCCAATTTTCTCAAACGACATCAACTTTTGCATGCTGGCATCTGACGTGTGACATATGTTTATACATGTGGAATTTGACGTGGCATATGATTATCGCCATATTAATTAAAATTCGACAAAAACTCAAAAAATTTGCCTAAGACCTGGATTCGAACCAAGTACAAGCTAGTCATCCTTTAGTAATTAGTTTACTATTGAGCCATTTCTCCTTTTGTGATTAAGTTTATTAATTAAATTTATATTAATTCTTTCATTTCCTGAGTTTCAACATCATGAACCCTATAGCCCCAAATTTGCTCTGTTCCATGAATATCTCAACTTTGCTACTCTTCTTAGTAACAATTTTAGACTTTGCAAACTACAAAGAAATAAAATAAAATTCAACCACAACATCATCATCATCAACAACAATAACAAAAAATTCATAAAAAAATTCATAACAATCTCGTCAAAATGATTTAATGGTTAAATAATTTGATTTGATTTTTCAGGACTTGATTAACATTGAATCTGCATATAAACAAAAGGGTAACATAAAAACACAAACTTTGAACAAACAAGTGAAGTAAATACTTAAAATTCAATTGCTTTGAATAGAATCGTTGAACCCTTTTGAAATTGTGGGAAATGAAAAAGCAATTTGAGTGAGAGAAATGGAGATGGCCGTATGTTGTAGCAGAAGGTTGTGTGTTCTGCTTCTTTAACTGCTGTAACACCCAAAATGCTCCGTCCCCTTATTTACCATTAACACGTGCATTCAACTAATGCATGGTATGGGAGACCCTGCCCATAATAGCATAGATAATATTTTTTTTAAAACTAGTTGTAGAAATGCTAAGGTTTACACAAATAAAGTTTGCAAGCATGATGCCTTTTAAGCAACTTTGGATGCCAAAAGTCACCCGGGTAAACAAGCAACTCTTATTACGGTTTGTGATGAGAATAGTGATATACAAATCCAACACTAGTACACAGCTAATTTTTGTGAGTATGGTATCAATCCTGTCGAATCATGAATCAATTTAATCAATTTTGCTATGTTATCAGATGAATTATTTTGTTGGATTTAGGAAGAAAGGGTTATAAAAATTCTGGGCAAATCTATCTTGATGAAAGACACCGTTTTATTTCACTCATTGTGTAAGACATATAAACAAGTGTGAACTGGTGTAGTGGTTTGATATGTTGCCCAACAATCAAGTGTGCCTGCGTTCGAATCTTGGCTGCAACCATTTTTTTTAGAAATTTTCTGGGTATTTAATGACCTCACATGCCACCCGTATGACCAAGTGCCACGTCAGATGCCAGCATGCAAAAGTTGACCCGTTTGAGAAAATTGGACGGAAAGGACTAACATGGTCCTTTTAAGGGACCAAAATGGACCTTGGAGTATAGTTAAGGGACCAAAAAGGGTATTTTTCCTAATTTCACATGTGAACGTTTCAGAAAGACATGAAAATCTACTTTGTTCATTCAGAAAAGAAATCATCTACCAGTGGTGAAAAGAGTTTATTCAATTGTGCACTCCGTTCTCAGTCTGTCTTCAATAGAGAAAATACGCGTGTGTCCGCACGGATGAATTTATTTTAATTTTGACGTAATAATTATTTAAGATATACATATGAAAAACTCATTTTTATTGCGAAAGTACAATGAAAAATTATGAAATCAAAATATTACAACAAATAATATGATTATACAAAATATAATGATAAACTTGACAAATGATGTATTTAGATACACATGTTAACTTAAATAGAATTACCTAATTGTAAAATAAACAATTACTATATAAACTCAATTGTATTAAATAATAATAATAAAAAAATTGTGACATGGAGAAAGAAAAAATTGACATTTGAAAATAAGAATTTTATTTTCAAATAAAGGTAATAATTTGATAGTGACCTGTAAGATAAAAAATTAGTTGTTTGAATGACTATGTAGTATTATTCAATTTGATAAAATACATTCTTAATGATAATAAATAAAAAATATGATAAAAAATATTGAATTATTACATTTTAAAATAAAGTAAGAGAGAATAGCTAAATGGTGGGGATATAATGAAGTAAGAGAGAGAATAGAGAAAAGTGAGAATGGATGGTAGAAGCTTTGGTAGTGTTAAATGTCCAATACTGATTGGAAAATAGAAAACTGGTAGGGTGATTTTGTTAGTTGCCACTTTGTCCAATTTGTAGTGCAAATTTTTTTTTAGGAAAGGGAAATAATGGAAGTTTGATCAATCTTCTAGTGAAAGATAGATAGTAGACTTGATCACAATCTAGATGAAGATGTATTTATGGATGTATCCCAATGGAAATAAGGGAAACGTTTCTATAACACGTTAGGGGACAAATTTGTTTTGTCGCTAGAACTGAAGTCTTCCATTAGAGGTAATATGTATCTAAAGGAACTAGTGGGAGTGATGTAGAACTTAAAGAAATTCAAGCACCATAATATATATGAGAATGGAACATAAACCAATTCAACAAGGGAGTTGTTGTTGGACAATTGGTTCGTGTGATACAAGATACTAAAAAAGTATGTAAGTTATCTGTATCCATTTATGGATTAAGGAAAACTTATTGGAGTTGAATCCTTTTATTAATGAAGTTTTATTGAAAATTTAGATTAATAAATTTTAATGTTAAATCTTGTGCACACAAGAAGGTTAGTGGGTGTATTTGCATTAATCTAGTATAGTATGTAGGCGACATACTGGTCATCAAAACAAATTCTCTACAACACCAATGTAGGACATGGTTAAGGAAATGGTTTTGATGAAATGCTTAGGCGAGATTTCCTAAAAGGCTAGGAATCATAATCTATAGAAATACATGGTTGATGAATCTTAACCCTAGCACAAGTACATATTCTGACGAGGTGTTGAGACACATAATATGCATAAATCTCACATTAAGATTATTGCATGTGTGACATGATTTTTTGTCTAATTGACAATGTCTTATCACGGTGGATGAGAAAAAGGACACCATGATATGTACGGTTCTAGATGCACCATATGCTATGAGTATAAACAATAAGTAACAAAATGATTGAAGTAGATCACTATCAAGAAGGTCTATGGATATGTTAAAAGAACCTGATGTTCCTTTACTTGAGAGTAAATGAGAATAATCATTGTAAAGGAGTTACAATGATGTTATTCCAAAAATTTTAAACTATATATTCATATCACAGTATAAATAAAATGTTATGCTTGGATGACAAATGTATAAGTTGAAAACAAGTTTCAGGCAGTTGTCGTTTCTAGTACAAAGGTCAAATTTATAATTTGGATCGTTTTGCTAGTTTTTGGGAAGAAAATTATGTTTCTTGTATTGCAGATCCCATTGACCTCATTCACGATGATAATGGGTTAATCTTGCAAGTCCAGAATACTAGATCTCACCAGCGATCCTGAAATATATATATATATATATATTGACACTTCAATTTATTTTGATAGAAGATCAAAAGTTAAAGTTGGAATAGGTGTATATTACCAACATAGGAAAGAGTTCCTTATACCCTAATAAAGTATCATTCTAAGATGATGATTGACGCACACAATGGGCATATAAATGATAAATTAATATCTTATTGACTCTAGTGCTAGTGGGAGATTGTTGGAGCAAGCCCTAATAGCCAATCAATATTGTCTTAATATGCTTTTGTATTATGACCTTGATATATATTGTTTGTTAATATATATACTTATTAGGCATTGTATTTATCATGTTATTTGTATATGGCATAATAAAGACCTTGGAATAATTAGTCTATTAATGACCTATTAAGTGTGACTTAATCGTGAGACCTCATTAAACATAAGGACGTTATTCTTAAAGTATCCGTAGTCAAGCTTTACTGTCAAATAGGACAACAATAATGCATAAAGACTATTATGTGAGTAGACTGATGACTGTATCTCACGGGTCATGGATATGAGATATCAAGTCTTCATATAGGTATAAATATTAGGAGTAATATTGAAACTGGATTGACCCACCATCAGAACACTACAAAGTTTGCTATGTAAGTGTCATAAGTTATTCTCATAGTGATAGTGATGTATACCACCCTTTGACCTGAAACCACTATGGATCCTAGATGTGGAGTCGAGTACTTTATTGTCAATCAAATGTTGTCCGTAACAGGATGACCATAAAAATGGTTTACGGGTACTTCACAAATCATGATGAGGGACATGAGTGACCTAGATGGGATTTGCCCCTCCTACATATACATGAGTAATATTTGTGGGCCCCTTGATAGAGTATGACTGAAAAATGCATGGCCGTGCTCAAATAAGTCGATATCAGATGTTGGACTTATTTGTTGTTATCAAGTATACTCGGGAATCAAGAAATAAAATATTGGACTATACAAGGGTGGTACATTCTATGTCTTGTGTTCAATATAGATATAAGGGCAAAAGAGTAATTGTACACATAATCATTATCACAGAAAGGTTATGTCAGATCACACGACATTCTCGTCACTTGGGTAGCAGTGATGTGCTGCTAGATACCGCTCACTGTCTATAATATTTAATAGGTGATTTAATATTATTGCCAACATTATGAGAACCTAGAGGGTCACACGCATAGAGTACTTATAGTGGAATGGATTATTAAATTAAATATGATTTAATTTAATTATGTATTAATAGTATTTAAATTGTTTAATACATTAGCACATATATAATTTATTTGATTAAATTAGGTTTAATTAAATAAATGAGAATAGACAGTTAATTAAATTAAATATGATTTAATTTAACTAATAATTTATTTTATTTAACTAAAAGAGTTTGATTAAATACAAATAATATTTATTTAATTAAAATAGTTTAATTAAATAAGATTGGGCTTATTTTGGAAAAACCCAAAAAATAAGAGGATTGGGGTTTTAGAAGCTCTCTATAAATAGTGAAGCTCTTTCCCCTAAGAAATGTTAATTGTCAATTTTCTCAAAGCAAGAACAGATAGCACCGCCTTCCACTTTACACTCGCGTGGACTACGTAGAGACGCCTGTATCTTTCATCGTTCGTGATAAAAAGATAAAGCACACTTCAAGAGGTCCTTCTTGAACCCTTATTGGTGTTTGGTTTGTGATTAATGATTTAACAAGATTCGTTCATCGGATTAGATTCGTTCATCTGAATTGTTCTGCTAAGAGGATCAAAAAGTTTGAAAAAAATTCATCTTAAATATCAACACTAAAGACATGGAAGATAAAGCTTAAACGTATTTTTACATATAAAAATAATACGTGAACTTATGTGTGTCTGATACACTACACGTATTTTGTGTATCTAATACGGCTTAAATGCATTTCTATGTAGCTGGCGCACCCCCATTTCAGATGTAGCCAATCCAAGTGCATTAGATGGTGGAGCCTAGAGACGACCACCTCGATCCAAGCCAAGCCTTAGCGGAAAGGAAGGGGATCCTTCCCTTGGCCAAGGAACAATCCTTATAATGGGAAGCGCGGTACAAAAATACAAACGCATCTCATCGGTCCCGCTGAGTATGAGCCCCACTGTGGGAGACACCAACAACACGCTTAATACGGCGGACAAACATATCAACCTAAAATGGTAGCTAACATCAGTCATTGCGCTAAGTTGTAAGTCATAAAGAACATTGTCAAGAAAGTGTGAAGAGCACATCAAGTACATATCAATATTTCACACTGATGAACACCGGTTATGTCCATGTGGCAAGAAAACTTCACATTGTATGGATAATGAGCAAACCTTGGCGTTATAACAAATCACAAGCAACCAATAGTGGCATCATGGTGACAATAATAAAATAGAGCCAATCGCGGGATTCTAAGCTAAACAATGCATCATTACCGTAAAAGTACCTTTTATAAATAATCAATACACCCAAGGCATAAAACTTGGGAAATGTTATATGTAACTAGGAGTAATAGAAAAAAAGAGGCAATTAATTCAAAGCACCCGGATCCGCGATATCGGGGTCCTCGTCGGAAGTCCCCTCCGAGGCAGTTTGGAACGGGTTTAATGCCTCAGTAGAAATTATGGATGTGAGACTGATCCTCCTCTCTTTCTCCATGACCTGGTCACGGACCCTATAAATAATCTTAATAGCCCACTAGAGAAAATCTTGAAGTGTCACCTTCAAGCAAGCCAACTCATCTTCAAAGGTTTTCAAGGCCTTAACATGAACCTTGGCCTCTGGTAGAAGATTTTTCCGATCCTCCTCCACCTAATGGGTTTTTTCTTTAAGAGAATTAGAGGCATCCTGATGATACTTCCCCCACCTTAAGAGCAACTTCCAGCTCAGTTATCGGGGTAGATAGAGCCTCAATTTCAACTTTCAAAGCCTCTAACATGGATTGCTTAAGAGCTTCTATTTGTTTTTCAGTTTCTAAAACTTTGCTTTCTAAGTATGAAAATATTCTTTTGTTTGAAGCCAACCTTTTAAAAGCTTCTTTTACTTCACCATATATATTTTCAAAAGCAATTTGTAAATCAAAATAAGAAATTTTGTCAATAGGTTCATGTTTTGAATGACTTACATTCTTCTTCTTTTTATGGGTCGTGAGACAAACATTTGCAGTATAATCACTATCACTTAACATATTTTCACTTGAGGATTCACTATCACTTTCCTAAAAAATGTATGCTCTCCTAGGCTTGCTAGAAATCTTGTGTTAACCCTTTCCTTTATGCTTCTTAAACAATGGACATTTCGGCTTATAATGACTGGATCTTCCATAATTATGGAATGAACCTTTAGATTTTTCCTTCTTACTTTCATCTTGCTTTGGGGTATTTGATTGCCTTCTATAGTTGATGAGACCTTTGTCAGAATGCTTCATTCCATTCTTCTTAAGATACTTATTGTATCTTCTAACAAACAACCTCATTTCTTCATCATTCGAACAATCATCATCACTAGATCCACTATCATCTTGCTCTTTAGTTGAAGGCTTAGAGCTAGAAGTCATAAGAGAAATTGGCTTCTTGTTTACCTCCTTTTTCTTGTTCTTTTCTTTCTTAATATTTTTCTCATGCTTCTCTAAGAAAATTAGCTCTTGCTCATGTTCTTCAAGCTTACCAAACAAAGTAGTGATATCCAATATCAATGGATCATTATCTTCCTTGATTTCGGTGACCATAGGTTTCTATTCCCTATTAAGACATCTTAGAACTTTGTTAGTAGAAATTTCATTAGAAACGGGCTTACCAAGTGCATTCAAACAATTTAAAAGATGAGTGAACCACTTTTTCATATCGATAATAATTTTACCATGCTTCATATGAAAGAGTCCAAACTCTTGATTCAAAGTATTAATTCTAGCTTGTTTAACTTCCTTAGTAACCTCATGGGCAACTTGCAATGAATCCCAAATAGATTTAGCGGTTGTACAATGAGAAACATGATAATATCCATCAACTCCTAAAGAGGATATGAGAACATTCCTTGCTTTCCAATCATACAACCATTTTTTCTCATCTTCTGCATTCCATTGTGCTTCTGGTTTAGGTAAAACAACACCATCTGCATTGGTCATGATAATTTCAAATGGACCATTTTGGACGGCTTTCCATACATTCCTATCGATGGAATTAAGATGGATACGCATACAATCTTTCCAATAAACATAGTTTTCGCCATTGAAACTGTGTGCTCTATTATATGCCCCTTTAGGTTCGGGATCTATTATCTAATAAGTGATTTTGAAGCACGAGATAAACTGGTACTCGTGATACCACTTGTTAGACGATATGCTACATTCTAGAGGGGTGAATAGATCGCAAATAAAATTTTCTTATTTAAAATTGTGTTTTGGAAAATTGTTTGACTATGGCTAGCGGAAACAATCCTGGGTCGATAATCGTCTATTCTTAACAATTATCGAAAAGATTAGATATGCGTTAAAAATTATAATACGTATACGTTGGATGAGAAACTTAATAAATATATTTTAAACAACAACATTTGAATAAAACTGTAGCAACCTGCCCTAAAAATTAAGCTTTTAGAGTCGCCACCTATTCTACCAAGGCGAATAGGAAACCTCGCGCAGTTGAGAGATCAGGGTAAGATACTATATTCAGGTCGAGGGAAGGTGTTAGGCATCCTCAGCCCTTTCCTATGGTTTCATTATAAAGTTAATATAAAGAAAGGTGACAGAAAGTTATAGGGTAAATGGCAAAAATCATCAAAGTTAAAGGTTTATGATTAAGGAACATAATCGGGACAAAATGAGATTTATGGGGGAGGGGACTCGCCTTGTTGCCAAGTGCCTGCGTACCTCCTTATGGAGGATCAGAGTCTACGTAGTTTGGGGAAGGGTTGTACGCCCTTAGGATTAGAATTTGATTTGATATGGTTTGAAGGCTTTTTTAATGGCCTATCGTAGTTTTGAATAAGGATGAAAATCCGTAGTTTGATTTGAAGTGTTTTGAATGTTTTAGATTTGGGAAGTGTTTTAGGATTTGGGCGTACAACCCTGATTTTAATTTGTACTATTAACCGCAATGATCAATAGATTCGATCACCATAGTTAAAAGATTAGTAGTGGTATCGTTACCAATTTTAATTGATGGATTCAATTATCACTGATAACGAATAAAAGTATTTTTTAGGAATCTTAGTAATTTAATTTGTATCATTATCCCTCGTAATCGATTGATTCGATTAAAAATAATAATGATTAAAGGTGAGGAGAATAGGCTAATCATCGCAACTAATAAAAATGGTTGAAACCTTTTAGCCAAATAAAACTTATTATTTTAAAATAAATATTTTAAGAAAATTGATTATTGCCCATCACGATTAATGGATTTAATCGGAACGAATCAATAATTATAATTGAATATTTATAATACATATTAATTTATTTAAGAAAATATTTTATTATTATATAAATAAATATTAAAAGAATTAACTAAAATCTTTAAATTAATTAAAATATATAAGTTAATTAGGTTTTTTTATTCAGTGTGGCAACTTGAGGGTACATGGTATAGGGAAACAGGCCTGGGGCATTGGATCTAAGTTAGTGGCAATCGTATGGTTCAGATCTAAGGGTGTATGATGAACCTTATGATTGTGTGCGCATGGAATTAGGAAGACATGCTTTTTATAAAAAAATAATGTTGGAGGGAGGGCTCGAACCTATGACCCTCCACTCACACACGCGCCTACTAACCACCCCAACCAAGTTGCTCAGTTGATTAAAACACACGTTCAATATATTATATAATAAAATCAGAAACATGCAACGAAAAATGCGCGCAGATTCAAACCAACAAATCAGATGATGACAACTCATCATCTTCCCCAACACACTTGCAAAAAACCTGTAGAATTGGCTACGAATCTGTTGCGATTCTATTCGTAGCAGAAGCCCTTGGAAAATAGCGATTAACATATGCATCCATATAAATCTTTCGCGACACATCAAAACTCTCCGTTTAAGTCATACGAACCTAATGCTAACCTTGTTTTAATCTAATTTTAGCCCTAGTAAAAACCCCCAATTCGAACCCTAAAAAACCTAACTCGGTCTTCAATGGCCAAACACGATTTACACACTTGAACCTCAATTAAACAATCCAGACATGTTCAGAGCATCATCATTAACCAAAATACGCAATCAATCTTCAATGAAAATGCATGGATTACTCTAATCGATCAAAGTTTCAGAGTGGCATACCTTGGTTAAATGGAGAGTGTTCTGGGGGTGCTGATGCTATGCAAGAATCCAGGTAGCTTCAGATTGATCCCACGAACGTATAGCAATGCTCAAATCCTTTTGAAATACTCCCAATCTCTAAAACCGATTCTGAGTTTTCTAGCCAATTTTGGACTCTTGAGTTCTTGCCTCTGCTCCCCCTTTCCAACCCCTATTCGTATGGCTTGTCCTCTCTACTTATAGAGGACTCATTTAGGTTAAAAACAATCTTCAAAAGTCCTTTGAATCCAATCTTGAGATTTTGAGAAATTTGATTTTATTTACTTTCTATTTTCATCCAATTTTTGCACCAATTCTTTCCAATTATTTATCCACGAAAATTATATGATATTATGGTATAAATGCTGATTGGAATTGGTTATTATGTGACCTTTTTCCAAATATTTGATTTCCTTTGATTTATACAATTTTAAATCATTATTTAAATGAATAAAAATCATATAAAAATCAAATAAAAGCTAAAATTCGTGGCAAATCATTTTGAAGGCTTAGATAACTTGTGGACCAAGTTTAAATCATAAAAGTATAGGCCCATTTGTAAGAAATCCGATTTGAACCTCCTTTATTTCACATTTTGTCCTTTAAAATTATCCAACTTTGACCAAACATATCTCACTCAATTTTTAAGCTATGAAGGAGTTCTAGGACTTTTTGGAAACCTTAAGATGTCCTCTATAAGCCACTTTGGAACATATTTTTCATTTGGAGCTTTTATCTTGATCATATCCTCTTTGACAAAAAACTGCTTTTGAATGATGTTTGAAAAGGACCTGTAATCTTTTGTATTATATCTTCCAAATGAAGCATTTCTAGCCTTGGCTTGTGAATGACAAAGTTGTATAGAATCCAATTTCCTTCAAAATAGGCTTTGAGTGGGTAATTTTTTATGTTCCATGTGAGAGTTATGGCCAGTCAAAGTTGAGTTGACTTTCTCCTAAAGAAACCCTAATTTGAACCTTTTTGCATTTGTTTATTTCTGAGTTTCCATTGATGGATCATGATCAACCTTTGATCAAATGATGGATATAACCTCACATACTTGATGTTGATCAAAATTGAGAGGTTTTGACTGTGCTTTGATTTGGTTGACTTTTAGGTCAAACCAGTTGACTGTGGGTCATCTGAGCTTTTGAATGAGTAATCTTTGGAATTGGGCTTTGACTTTTGACATAGAAGTATCTTGGATCATCATGGGCCATGGAGAGCTTGGTTAGGGATCTTGTCTTGTTGATTTCCTCAAGAGAACCTCAAACCCTAGCTTTAGGAGGCTCTTGACTAGGGGAGTGTAGTTTGGATAGACCCTTAAACCTTGAATCATTGCAGATGAAATGAAGAGGGCAAATTTTGGGGTATGACAGCTACCATACGATAGTAGTCAATTCCATTGAAATAACAAACAAAAATTGACTTAAGAAATTTTCCAAACACTTGGCGTGCAATCAATTCAAATTATATTTTTCTTTAATTTTGTTGATATGAGAGACCAATTACAATCACATAGATTACAATCAACTCAACAAAAACAGTTTTAAGTATTAGACAAAGTAATTATCTCTATTTATTAGACAAATAATGATTTCACAATTTGCAAGTAAACGTAAGAGAGAGAGAGAGAGAGAGAGAGAGAGGGAGTGGGGGAGGAGACACACACACAAGGATTTGTTTAGGCAGGTCCCCAATCGGCTTCGCTTGGGCACGTCTGTCCCCAATTCCAAGGGAATTAAGATAATGAAAATTAGTACTTGCAAATGTAAAAAGTAGAAATCAAACCCTCCAACTCTATGTTTTATGTTGATCCTAGCTTCTTCTCTTTCCATGATTTTGATCTCGATCAAGTAACCCAATACTTCCAATTTGATCCTCCGGTTAGCACTACTCTTTTGACATAATCCTTTTCTTCGAAGCTTTCACTTGGGTGAGTCTAAATTGAGAACTATTGTGACCCAAGATTTCCAAAATGATCATCCGGTTACCTTTACTACTTTGACAGAAATGTCATTCTTTAAAGCTTTCACTCGGCTGAATCTAATTTGCAAAATCTTTTGCAAAACCCCCTAATTAATTCTTCATCTTGGAGGAAAACCTCAAGTGGATTTTTCTTGAAACCCCCAACAAATTTCCAACCCAATTGATTACAACAAATCTAATTGGACCTTATCAAACTATCTCTTGATCACACAACTAAAATTATTATGTGTAGTTAATGTATGTATACGATGAGAGAGGATGAAGTTGATGAACAATTCTTTGTATATTTTTGGTTTCAATCACTTTGAAATGATGCATAAATGTCTATGTGTGTGTGTGTGGAGTTAGAAATTAATAACAAAAACAATTGGACAAGCAAATTTACAAAATTGGACAATTTTAAGTCAAGGGAGTCGACTCATTCGAGTTGGGAGTCGACTCCAAGAAGACAGAAAAGATTTGATGAAAAAATGCATCAATAGGTGTCAACTGAGTCGAAGAGGGAGTCGACTCCTAGGAGCTAGGGATTCGACCCATGTTGCCTGGAAGTCGACTCCAAGAGGACATAAACTTTTGAAAAAAAATTGCTACAGAGGAAGTCACCTCACAACTCAAGGGAGTCGACCCATTGGTGTTATGTGTCGACTCCTAAGGTCTATGTGTTGACCCATACTTGGCAAAAAGTTTTGTTTCAATTTTTCTTCAGAGGGAGTCGACTCCTAACATGGATGTGTCAACTCCAAACATAGTTTTTCAATTAAAAAAATTATATTTTTGACTTGACCAAATGCTTTTGACTTGTTATATAAGTGTCCTAAGATGAAAATGCAACCTAGACATAGTAAGATAAGATCCAATGTACAAATACTACATATTCCTAGTTTTGACATCATTCAAAACATCTAAGAGAGGATATTGCACTCACAATAACTTAAATCTTTCGTTGGAAAATTAGAGAGCTTCCTACAATAAAGTTGATTTTGCTATGAATTCAACACTAATAGTAAGAACTTTAGTAACATTTGTAATGTTAAATCCACCTTCCATTGAAAAACCTTACAATGCAATTACTGTAATAAAGAATGTCATATTGCCATGTTTTGTATTATTAAGAAAAGTCATGAGAGAAAAGAAAGGCATCCTCCTTCATACTTTTGTAAAATAAATTGTGAGCGCAAAATAAAAATTCATCTGCTTCCTCAAATGCTTATGTCTCTAATATAAAACCCAATGATAAGAACATTTATCAACTAACAATAGAGGGTCCAAGATGATACGGGTACCTAAAGTTAAGACTTGAGTTTTTATTGTATATATACTTTATAGTCTCAAATGCTAAATGGCCCCTTATAGCAGTTGTTCAAAGCATATGACTTGTGATAAAACCTTATTCTCATCCTTCTATCCTAAGAAAGGAGGTTTTGCCTTTTAAGGTGATAACAATAAGGGGGAAAATTAGGTTTCGGTACCGTCTGTAACACCCCAATTTTCGTATTTAATGATTTAGTGTTGTTTTGATGTTTTGATTAATTTATTGGGTAAATTTGCTTTGATGTTATATGATGATTATGGTATTGGAGGGTATGTATCCTTAAAATAGAGGGTAGTGTCTTTGATTAGAAGTTGTAGAATTAATTGAATTAATATAATTAGTTGTAATTATTTATTTGATTTAATTTATTAGAAAATTAGATGATTTAATATGATTAGAATAAGAATTATTATTTAGGTTTAATAATAATAATAAATCAAGTAATATAAAGTGTGTTGAGATTTTGGGGGAAAATTAGTATTTGCGCGAGGATAAGTTAGGGGCAAGATAGGTAGATCATAGAAAGGTACTATTTTTAAGAGAAAATTGTTAGGGTTAAGGGCTTTGTTGTTGATGCGTGAAAGTTGGAGAGAACGTGAAAAATAGGGCAAAGAGGCTTGGGTTGGAGGTTGAAGAAGAACATTAAGATCAAAGCTGCTAAGATTTTAAGGTAACGGGAGTTTTATCATTGTTATTATAATTGATTTAGGGTTTAGATAACTGTAGGTTTTATTTGGGGTTTTGTTGGATTGA
The DNA here is from genome assembly GCF_029867415.1 of Vicia villosa. Classification (NCBI taxonomy): domain Eukaryota; kingdom Viridiplantae; phylum Streptophyta; class Magnoliopsida; order Fabales; family Fabaceae; genus Vicia; species Vicia villosa. The sequence goes on from NC_081180.1 coordinate 180,943,179, forward strand.
TGAAATTGGTGAAAATCATTATTTGACTATATGAATGGATGAATCCTTGATGAACGTAAGATGTTAGGACCTCTAAATAAGTGTTATATGTTATTATAAAAGTTATATAATCATAGGAATTCGAGTTCTGAAGCTGGGACATTTTACGGAATCGAATTCGGAGGTACAGAAGGCCTCCGACGGTGAAAAATTGCACTGCACCAATTATGTTTGCACGACGGTCGCCGTCTCTAATCTGGCATTCACCATGACAGTTCAGCAACAAAACAAAATTTTGAAATACTCGTAACTTTTGAACTGTAACTTTGTTTTGAGCATCGTTCAAAGCGTTGGAAAGCTAACGAAATTTTCTATACCCTAGTAGAATAAAATGAATCATATGATGTAGTTTTCTGGTGATTGTGTCATGATGAGATTATGTATCGACGTAATCATATGTATGATTTTTATGATGAATTAATGTCGTTATGATGATGATGCATTTATTATGAAGTGTTTGTTGATGATTTTATGATGATGATTATGTGATGGTGAATATGTGATGTGTTAGATGAAGTTGATGTTCAGATTGTTTTGAATGTGCATACATGCTATGTGAAGTATGTGATGATTACTATGATGGTCATATGAATGGTGGTGCGTTTTGACTATTTGTGGTCACGTTTATTTTGTTGTTGTGCATCATGCATTCATGGCATATATAATTGGACGTTGGTCCAATGATGTTTGTGGTACAATGTGTCTAGTGATATTTGCAGGACGATTGGTTCAGCGATGGCCTCAATCCCATAGTGTAGATTGGGTGCAATATTGTGAAGTGCTCTGGTTCCAAGCGGGAACCGATCCTATTGGTGTAGATCTTTGGAGAACGATAACTGAGTTTTGAGTGAAGTTTTTGTACCACATGCATGAGTCTTATGAAGTTGCATTTCATTATTTGTGGCATTGCACAATACTTGGATTAAGTGATGTCTTTGATTGATTCTTGGAGTATGATGTTTTGTATGTTTTAAGTGATGTATTCGATTGATTCTTGGAGTATGATGTTTTGTATGCTTAAGAGATGTATTTGATTGATTCTTGGATTATGATGTTCTGACGTGAAGAACTAGTAATTAATGTTATGTTATAGAATGCAATAAATGATGTTATATTATTGTTGTTTCCTCGATATAACTACTATATCTATTCCTTATGTCTTTTATAATGATTATGATTTACTCACCCTTTCTGTTTGGAAATATTGCCTCAAAACATGGGTAAATTGCAGGTAATCAAGATGAGTGCAGGAAGCTTAGAGGATAGCCCAAAGTGTGTTTATTTGTTTTCCGTAGAATAAAGGAAGTCTTTCTCTGATACGTAACATCAGGGTTGGGATCAATTGATTGTGAACCTTGTGTTACTTCATTATTATGAGGTTTTGTATTACTTTCATGGCTTTTATCTTATTTTTGAAATCAAGAAGTTATAACATGAAGTAAGTTCGAACTACTTTTCATGGTATTTGAAATATTTTATAGAGAAGTTTTGAGACTCAGTTATTCCGCTGTAAAGTTTGAAATAGTTTGATTGGAAATGTCAAAAATGCTATTTATGTTTTCAAGTGTTTTTTTGTAACTCGTGTTACGGAGCAGGATTAATTGTTATATGATGTTTTACGAAGATGTGGCATCCTTGTTATTTCTTTACGTTTATTTATTTATTAAAAATATTCGTGAAAATTGTGGGGTTTTAGAAGGGTGTTACACCGCCAATAAGTCCCCAGTCCAACGATGGGAGAAGTTGATTTGGTTAAAGGGCTTAAACATAATTTGCTTAGTATAAGTCAATTATGTGACAAAGGTAATAGTGTAGCATTTGATTCTTCTAGATGAAAGGTTATAAATTCTAACTCAAATGAAACTATGTTCGTAATCTCAAAAAATGGAAATATATACATAATAAATTTAAATAAAATTCCTTCAAGTAATGCGCGTCTCCTTAGTAACGAGGATGAATCTTGGCTATGGCATAGGAGAATAGGTCACATCCACATGGACCACTTAAATAAGTTGGCCCACAAGAATCTCGTAAATCGTCTACCAGACTTACATTTCAAAAATAATAAATTATGTGATGTGTTCCAAAAGGATAAGCAAGTAAGGGCCTCATTTAAAGCAAAAAAATTTGTTTCCACTGATCGTCCCTTACAATTACTTTACATGAATCTTTTTACCTCATCCAAAATCGTAAGTCTGGGTGGAAAAGTTTACGCCCTTGTATTTATGGATGACATTCTTATCTCGAAAAAAGAGATGCGTTTGCCGTCTTTCAAAAACTAGTCAGGGTTATCCAGAACAAAAAGGATCAAGCATTGGATCTAGGGGTGGCAAAACGGACCGTGACCCGCCGGACCCACCCGCGCACCCGCCAAAAAGTGGCGGGTTGGGTTGGGATTTTAGGCCCGTCGTTCGCCAAAGTCCGCCCCGCCAAAACCCGCCGCCCGCCATAGCCCGCCCCGCTAATGCCCGCCGCCCGCCAAAGCCCGCCCATCCTCCAAAATTCCCTATTTTTTAGTTAATTTTAGTAATTCCAATTCTTGATGGTTCATTTTATATATTTGTTTGTAAATATATGTAGTATTTTTTTAAGTAAAATTTGTTAAAAAGTTGCTTTTATAAAAAAATATTTTAAAAAATAAGTAAAAAATTTAATTAAAAGGTAAAAAAAAACCTATTAATCTATTAAAAAAATGAAAAAAAAATATAAATAACAATAGACGGGCAAGCCCGCCGCCCGCCAACCCGCCATCTTGGCGGGGCGGGCATGATTTTTATGCCCATTTCACTTGGCGGGCATGCCCGCCCCGCTCGTTTTTTGGTGGGCTTAAGGCGGGGCGGGCGGCCTGTTTTGCCACCCCTAATTGGATCCATTAGAAGCGACCACAGTGAATAATTCCAAAATGATGAATTCCAATAATTCTATAACGAGAATGGTATTCTGCACACTTTTTTCACTTCACAAAATCCCCAGCAAAATAGGGTAGTAAAGAGGAAAACTAGATCTCTGTAATAGCTTATGAGGATGGTGCTCAATGAGACAAACCTTCCTAAATACTTCTTGTCTGATGCAATAAGCAATGCTGGCTATGTTATGAATCCTGTCTTTATTAGGGATCATGTTGAAAAAGGGGAATGCGTAGTTGAGTTCGTGACCTCATTTAATCAACTCGCATATACTTTTAAAAAACCATTTCCTAAAGAAAGTTTCTTTTTCATATGGACTGGACTAGGAATCTTAAATAATTCATGCATGGATTAGTATGATTATGTGCCTCTACTCATTCTTCCTCTTATCTTTCTTTAAATCATGTTTTTTTATCTATGTGTTGTGTTTGTTTCCTGCCTTTTCATTATGCCAAAGAGGTAGAAGTATACTCTCAATATGAGTATAGTATAGTCTCTACTCATGTGAGGGGAGTTTAACCATTCTAAATTATATCTATCTGCCTCTTCTTTTACCACATCCCTGAGAGATGAGTTGTCGACATCAAAAAGAGAGAGAATATGGATCTATGGGCTTGTAGGTATGATGTTGATGACCCTGTTGACAACCTTCTTAGTGTTTTGATGACCCTGCTTGAATGTGGATATATCTTCTTTTATCATAATTTGTAAAAGCTCAATCTTTTAGTCAAATCTCAAGAAGATCTCTTGGGGACATGACTAGGTCAACATTCGTCCGAACTTGGATAATTATTTGGTGCCACCTCTCTAACCTTTATCTTTTAAATTCATGTCTTTTACTTAATGTTTTTATTTTAAGCTGCTTTTCTTTCTGATTTTGAAAATACTAACACAATTTGCTTATTAAGTAATAAAATCTCTAAACTAATCACGAATTTTGAATACTACAACTCACCCCCTCCTCTTGTGCTTGGAGTCACATGTCCAATCGATTTTACACTAGATAATCTCAAAACTCAACAGAGCTTTTACATCAGGTTGATCTCATGAAAAATAGAGATTTTACCTGGATAATCTTAAGAACCCATAAACATATTTTCCACATGTTGAGCTCAGAACCAAACGAAGATATTATTTGGCTAAACTCACTAATCAAATAGGAGCTTTTAACAGGTTAAGCTCAAAACCAAATAAACAACATTTTTAAAATATTTTACACAAGAGACAACACCCTCTTGAGTAAATTACGATAGAATTAAGCTAGCACACAATAATTGTCTAAGGTATATTTTACTCTCAAAGTAGTGAGGAAACTATGTGAAGAATTAGAAAACTCTTGATCAATTCACATGCACCTTGATAGATTTTCATAGGATTTAATCCATTAGATAGTGTATAAATGCTTCTAAATGATTAGGAACACTCTTGATCAATTCACATGCACCTTGATAGCTTTTCATAAGATTTAAGGTGTTTTAGAAAATTTAGAGAGGTTTAAAACATTTTCATATAAGTGTTTGAGTTTCCTTAGTAATTCCAAAATTACTCTTATACCTTTACATTACACTAATCACTCGGACACGAGATCAGACCATCTTTCATACTTCCTCTCTTTACATAACTTTTGAAGCTTCGAGATCCCTTTCTTGATTCAACAATGATTTACCACTTTATTTGAGACTTGATTCTTCTAACTTACGAGGCTTGGTAGCTTCTTTGATAGACATCATCACCAAGGATTATTGGAGCAAAGATCATCAGGGATTTCATTGTACACCGTTTGACATTAAGTGTTGTCATCATTGAATATGGATTAATATCTTGATCTCACGGAAGCATCTTTGATAAAACATCTTGATCATTGTTTCTTCTTGAAAGATGAGGACTTCATATCGTGTCATTTGACATGTAGTGTTGTCATCATTAAAACTATCGTGAACATCGTTGTTTCTTCTTGAAAGATGAGGACTTCATATCGTGTCATTTGACATGTAGTGTTGTCATCATTAAAACTATCGTGAACATCGGACGGTGTAAACACTTGTACCTACAAGCACATAGATCTACACTCAATTCTTTGGGATTGTAAGATCTATTATAGAAGATGTTCATTCATTATTAATGTTTGTGAAGTTTTTAAGTTGCAAATCAAGATTCAAATTGTTTGGTGTTGTTAGGATTGACAATCCAACGTGAACAAAAAGAGAATTTCTTCTCTATTGAAGACTTTGGTAAAACTGATCAAAGATTGTTGCAGAACGAAGTTGTGAGTTCTAGTTCCTTCAGATAAACCAAGAGCTCAGACAAGGGACCGGTAAGATTGAGTAAAGATCACTATGAAATGAATGCTTAGAGTGGATCTTGGATTAAAGTAAGATGACAATCAAGATTGAGTGAAAGTCTTGGATATTTCAGTTGTGTGGGTTACGTACAACAGAAGAAGAAAAGATTCATATTGGATTTGTTAATTTTGTTTTTTAAATTTCAGCATCTGATTCCTCGATTGTATTAAACATGCGTTGTAAAAATTGTCAAAATAGTAGAAGACTGCGAAATTTCAATAACTTGCCATTTAAGACTAGACTAGGCGTAAAGCGAGGAAGATTGTGTTGAATCAGTATAAACACTGATGCACTCTTCTTTTTCCATATCTCTTTTTTTTTTAAATGATAGGTTGTGTGTTTAGGTTCTTTATCGCTTTCGTAGAATAGCGTGTTGTTGGACTTTATATGTTCATAGTAATATGTTGTATAAGCTTAGTTTTGAGATAAATTAAGTCATCTGGTTCATCTTTCAAGTGATTAAACTATTTGTAATCTGTAATATTAAATTGATTCATGGATTAATAAAATTCGATTTAGACATCTTGTTCAAATTGAATGTGTATTAATTAATTGGCTAAAATTTTCATTATTCTATATTTCATTACGTCGCTTGTACATTATGTAACGTGTGATATTGATCCAACGCATACTCTATTAAATGTTCATTGTCCCATTTTTGAAAACTATAATTTTAACAAAAACATTTTTTTAACTGATTTTTAAAGGGTAAAGTCTATTCAACCCCTCTTGTAGACCTTTCTCACTCATATTCTTCCCCGAAACACAAATGTATGACTATGAACATAAGTTTCGACAAGATTGTCAACAAAAACAAAAGGGTTGACCACTTCTCTACTGAGGCAAAGAATAGTACTGTCTAACACATCAAAGAGTTTTATCTTGAAAATTCTATATGAGGCATGGAAATTATGAATAAAAAAAAATATAGGAAATTTTTGCGACCATAGATATGTAACCTTCACAAAATACCAATATATTTTGACAAATTCATTTATGCCTGGAAAATCCCACATGGTCTTTTTGGTTTTCTTGATTATATTGATTCATTTGAGGGATTTGGAAAGAACTTAAGTGAAAGGAATTCTTAGTATACCTTCTTTCATAGTAAATACAAAAGAAAGTAAACATTTTAAATATGGGGAGGATGCCTTTGTTCATTGACAAGAACCCCTTTTATCGAAGAAGAATGTGAGTCAACATAAAATCAAAAATTTTGAAGTAAGGAGGGATTCAATGACAATGTTGAAATTGACAGAAAATATAACTTGCAAGACATATATGCACAAAACAACGAATCTAAGCGCACTTCATATTAATACAAATAGTGATATAATTGATTTTTCCAAGTGTTATATTAAGTCTTAAATTTAATAGAACAGTTTTTGAGCAATAGTCTACAATTGGGTCAAGTTGACGTGCATAAGGTATATCCTTATGCACGGTGCATAAGTCTCATACGAATAAATATTTAAATTGTTCCGAGTAATATTTTAGTTAGAAATGAGTAATAATATCATAATTCATGAATAGTATATACATTATTTGTACACATCTATTAATTATGAGTAATTATTAATTGTGAGTAATGCGTACACTATTCTGAGTAATATTTACATCATTCTGAGTAATATCGAATTTTAACTATTTTGAGTAATATATTCATTGTTTAGAGTAGTATTTATACTATTTTGAGTAATTTGTATATTATTTTGAGTAATAAATATAATACTTTGAGTAATATAAACAATATTTAAGTATTTATGTATCGTTATGCACATCAACACATCCCGTCTACAATTCATAACAATCACTTACTTTTCTTTTTTATTAATAAATTTTAAAAACAATGATCAAATACTTAATTTCTAAAGCATGCTCCTAATAAAAAAACCTAACTACTTTAATCATAACTTTCACCTTTTGTGTTCCAATGTAACCTATTTTGATTGTGTACCTTATAAATTTGGTCTCTTGCTACATGAACAATTTCATGAATAAAATTTATTTAAAATAAAAAAATAAATCCAGTTTGGTTATTGGGACAAGGTTTATCAAAACAACCAATGGTCCATTCAGTGCCCTTGATAAAACGCAAGGAGATCCTATAATGTCTGTCGGACGATGAACAACTTGAACACATGTTTTGTACTTGCCATACCAAGTGAGAACTAAATATTCCTCCACCTCAGAACCATGAAAATACAGCTTCTTAGTTAAATCTAGCTACTTGAATTCAAAATCAAAATAAATAAATTATCTCTCTATACAAGTATTTCAAAAGTTAATACAACATTAATTGAGTATTCTTGAAAGTTGAGATTCTACTACTATTATTATTATTATTACAGTTGATTTAATTTTGCATTGCTTCTTTAAATTTTATAGGTGAGTGATTTGAAATAGAGATTTAATTAGCTTTAAAAGCCATAGTGTGTTCTCCCATGCTACACACTATGCTGTATTGATCTCTCTCTCTGAGAGAGTCTTAAAACACCGACTCACTCACTATTGTATAAAGCAATGAATGAAAAGAAAGGCCCTCACACTGAACTTTTGTAATTGCAATATTTACTCCAAATTTCCTCATTCTGCATACTTCTTGGGATTTTTCCAAACAATTAATACATTTCCTGGCCACAATTTACACTCTTTCTTCTACCCAACAATTCAATTCAATTCAATTCAGCTCTATCATCAACACTTTCTCTCTCTAATTCAATCACCCTATACCCTCTTCTCTCCACCTCTCTCACTCAATTTAATTAAGCTTTAAATCACCCCCCTCCCCCTTCTATTTTTCTTATATAAAATGGCCTACTTGTTCCAACCACTCATCACAGCTCACTTTCTTGCTGCCGGACCTCTCCTTTAGCAACACTTTCCTCTTTCATTCTCCCTTTTCCTAAGGTACATCACAAATAAATATTGCCTTAGTTTCTAGAGTTTGAACTCTGGTAGTTTTTAGAGTTTGAACTCTGAACCTCGGAGTAACCTTACTCCGAGGCGAATCATGTTAGAGTATGTTATGACTTCTTTTGTGTTTCCTTTTATGTTGTGCTAATTGGTTTGTGTCAAAACAGGTAAAATACTTTTGCAGAAAGAAAGGGGGGCAACAAAAACAATGAGTCGAAGAAATGGAAGTGGTCCTAAGCTTGACTTGAAACTCAACTTATCTCCACCAAGGGTTGACCACAGAAGAGTTGAGACGTCATCACCAACAAGATCAGCGACAGTTTCGCCAACGTCGCCGCCGAGCTCGTGCGTGTCTACTGAGCTAAACCAAGAAGATGGAACCAACCGATACTCTAACAGCCCTGAAGCTACTTCCATGGTTCTAGTTGGTTGTCCTCGCTGTCTTATGTATGTCATGCTTTCTGAAGATGATCCAAAGTGTCCCAAGTGCAAAAGCACTGTTTTGCTCGATTTTGTCCATGAAAACAACAGCAAGAGAAGGAATTAAGTGCATGTTTGGAATTACGGTGAGTTTTACGAAATCAAACTACCATAATTGCAGTAACGTGCTGTGATTATATATAAAAAAAGTGAACTCACCGTCGATTCAAACATGCACTGCGTGTAGGCAACGCTGTTGCCTGTTCTGCATTCTCTGCTGCTAGTAGGACATGTTAGCATTTAACCTAGGAATCTCCATTTCAATATGTTTCTTTTCTATTAGTATTAATCCTTGCTTATGTTTTTTTTAACCTTTCCTATGAATAGTTCTACTTGCACTCCACTTTTTGCCTTTCTTACATCTACCTGTAAGAAAAAAATCAGAAAATCTTGCTAAAGCAAGAGAAACAGATAGATAAGAGTGGAGCGTGAATAGCACTGTTCAAGTATTTATATATAGAATCTAGAAGAAAAGCTAGTCAGAAATTGGGAATGGTAGGGAAATCTATGTAACTCTATATGAGATTGGGTTCAACTTTTCTGCTTTTTAGCAGCAATGTAATAGGACTTAACCTCTTCTGGTGTCTTAGTTTGTTTATTGAAATTTTAGATGAAATCAACTTTTGTATTATCTCAATGATTTTACTTTTACTGTTTCATCCAACCAACCAACATGAAAGCTGTAGTTATTGTTAGCCACCATATATAACTAGAATGATTAATACTAAAACAAAGTTTCATAAATTGAACCAAACATCAATTCCAAGACACTTTTAAATTGCAACAACTGAGAGAAAACTACTATTGAAGTGTTGATTCTTAGTTCAACTGGTTGAACCGTGAACCGTGAACTGTCAAGTTTGATTAGATTTTTAAAATGTTGACTAAGATTGACTAAGACATACTGTATAAAAGTAACAGTAGCAAGAAAAGTTTAAATTGTGTGACAGAACATGTAGATCCAATGTAGTACTTTGTAACCAGTTAAAATAGATTGAAAGGCCCACTTTGAGGTTGTTGTAAAATCTCATGAAGCATGATGGGTAGCTGGTAAAACCAATTTAACCGATGTATACAGTTAGGTCCACCATAAAATTGACCACCTGAGAAGGACTCAAGAAAAGCACCTCACCAAGTTTGACACGTAACTTTTATGTAAGATTAACTAATAATATAAAAGGTGTCTATGTTGAAATCCTAAGGAATAAGGATATGTTTGGTTGACAACAAATGGCAGGAGAATACTCAGATGACTTCCTAGTATTGTAGGTGTTAAAAAATAGTTTTCTGTATAAAAATTTTGATTCGGAGGATTTATCCAAAAATATAGATAGTATAAAGTTGAATTAGGTCATATTTAAATCTTAAGATTAGATGAATCAAATCCTTGCATAACCTATCAACAAAGGTTTTGGATTTAAATCCCAATCACATCTAGTAATATCTAAAAGTCTAACAGACTAAAAAATAATCATCATACTAGAATCAACTTTGTAATTTTAGAAATCAGATTCCATGCAATTAGAGAAATCATGTAAAAGGACATTGTGGACATCCAATCAAAATGAAAATATTCAAATAAATAACAATTTTTGTATTATTTTATAATTTAAAATATTGAGCTTAAATCTCAATCATAAAATCTTAATCGAACAGTCACGGATATCTCGAAAGCATAAATGCAAGAATTCGCCGCGTGTTCATATTTTTCAGATCATACGCACTAAATATAAAAATAAAAAAAATTTAAAAAAAAAAATCATATATGTGTTCAAGTAAATCAGATAAAAAAAGACCAAACTTTGTTATGTTATAGTTTTCGAAATATCTCTATTTTTTTTATCTCTATCTACTCATAAAAAGTATTTTGTTTGTGCTTTTTTTTTTATCTCTATCAATAAAATATTTATGACTATTTTTCCACGGTTATGCTTTTATTTATTGATTCTCGCTCCACTAGCTACAACTAATAAAGTAATTTTAGTAAATAATTATTTTTATCATTAATTTAAGAACTGGTTATAAATAGTAAATATGAATTATTTTTATGAGAAGGAAGAAGTACATAATAAGATTTAATTGAATGTTGAAATGTTTATTATGATAATGATATATGCAAATTAAATCCTTATTATATAGGTGTAGTAGGTAGGTTCATTTCCTCCTCTTACATGAATCAAGTTAATCAGAATGTCAAGTTTATCCTATAAAGAAAACTCAAATAAACAAAAAGACCAAGCTGTTATAGGTTACAATCATGATACACAAGTATAATGAGAGCAATGGCATGAAAGTCATAATATGTGCTGTGCTGTACGAAGTATATAGTATTGAAAATGTCATTGAAGGTTTGAATTGAAAGACAGGGATAATCAATTAGGTGAATTGAAAGATGGTAGAGGGTCGGTTGGGTAGTTCCAAGCATTGAAAAAAAAGGAGACTCTATTAACAACATTTAAATCACATAAATGCAAGAGTAATTGAGACAGTTGAGAATAATGAAGGAGATATTTTGTTCCCTATGATAAATGCCCATCCATTTTCTCATCCTAACTTCACCATGATCATCATTTTTTTATTTGAATTTTAACTTCTCAAAATTAAAAATTTACTGTTCACACTTGTCACTTCAATTCAGAATTTTATTTTGCTTTCACTCCTAACTTGAATACTCCATGCTAAGACTATCAAGGCATCATCAAAACTCCTAGTTATTATTGTGATTAACATCAATAAATGATGTGCAAGGATCACAGCTAAGAGAAGGGAAATAATGGGGTAGGTCATCAAGATGAGGGTCCAAGGGCTCAACTCAAACTACATACTGTACAAATTAAGTCAATTTTACAAGGGAAAGGAAAAGGAATTAAGCCTACGTTGGAATTACTTAAAAATACACGGTTAGGCCGCACGTTAACTAAAAGCTAACATTAGCTTTAAAAAATCACAGTACAATGACGCACAAACACAAGGTAACAGGGACTCACCGAGGTCACCAAACAGAGCTATGTAACACTAACACCTCTGAAAAAATTATGTGTCCGTGGTGGTGTCACATACCGACACCTACACAGACTTTTGTTATTACCTTTAGTTTTTTCATTTTTCAAATTTTTATCGGTATGCATAAACAAATAATACAATGTAAAATTTTGTTTTGGTAGGAATACAACGTGTATTTCGATCGAAAGGAAATTGGAATCACTTATACCATAATTGACCCTGAATTAGATTAATTGGAATCACTTATACCATAATTGACCCCGAATTAAATTAAGCAGTCTAGTGGATCGGATACTGGTAGCAAAAATGAAACAAAAAAAATACGTGTAAAAAAAAAAATACATAATCTAATGTTATATAAGATTTGTTTTTCTCCTCACTTTATGTGTGCAGAAATGCAAATATTACAAATTTAAATGAGCACTGCAGAAAACTAATCCACCCATCTCCTTGATGATCGTGATACCAAACAATACGAAGTCGGTATCATAAAATCATAACCCCTCTTTACCTTCCTTTTCAAAAAAACAGGGTCCAAAAAAGGAACATCAATGCATTAAACCAGAAATCAATGCGAGTAAAGTCTTAGAATTGAAGGGTGATAGTACTATATTAGTCTTACGCTCATAAATAAATCATTACAGGTTATATCAGTAATTGATGATATCAGCTGGTATAATTTGGAGTTGCTAAATAAATTTTACATATTTCTCCGACACCCTATAAAAATTCGAAAATACCCTTTCGTTACATACAGAAGTTATCTTCCGGATGCAACTTCCGGACGCACCCCTAAAATTTTCGTGGCAAATTCCATAGGTTTTCTAATATTTCACATTTCCGGACGCTGCCCTAAAATTTCCGTGGCAAACTCCATAGATTTTCTAATATTTCACATCCCTGCGGATATACTTGTAGTATTTTCTGCATTTTCTGCAAGTAATACCAGAAGTTCTAAATGGAATGGGCTGCGGATTTTCAGCGACTTTTCCTGAGGATTTTACTCCGGAATTGCCTGCAAATTTTTATTTCGTAAAAATACTCAAGTGTATCATTTCCTACGAATATAGTATCCAGATTTTAACTTAGACAAATCTCTTTAGTCATTTTCATATGAAGAAAATTTATAGAGGGCGTCCGAAAATTAACTTCGGAACAAGGGAATTTTTTAACATTTATAGTTTGAAAGAAATACTTGTGTAAATAGTATCTAACTATAATTTTCACCTTACCTATCCATCTAATTTTTTAACATCCCTTATCCATCAATCTATTATTTTTAAAGCATTATCTATCTATTTATTTCATTAGTAAATTGTATTATATTAGGTTTAAACATTTATTTAGTCCTTGCCAATCTAACCAAATTTGATTTTCGTTTCACCAATTTTTGTTGTTTTTTTTCCCTATTCCTACAATATTTAAAACAGTCACACTTTAATCCCTAGAGGGTTTTTTCATTTAACTGATGTGACAAATTTCTCAAGACTTGGCACTGAGTGACATGGCATAATAAATCTGATGTGGAATATTAATTGCTGACTCATTAAAACTGAATCAAAAACAACAAAAATCCAATGAAGAGCAAAACTAGCAGAGAAATGCAAGCTCTTATCTCCTTAAACTCTTACTCTTCCTCTTCTCAAATTCCCCATTCCTATTCCTTATGTCAAATGGAAAGAAAATTATTTTTGGTAACACCAGCCAAATGCATTATCGCAATTTTCCATATACAATTGTATTTTCCATCTTCTATAATATACTACCATGTTAATCAAAACAAGTTGGCCATTATGGAAATGTCTTTCCTTTCTGATTCCTACTGTTCCACGGAGATCTCGATAAACACGAGATTAATATAATTATTAATTACACATCTGTTACTAACATTTAATCCAAAACCCACCCTCCTCATAAAAGAAAGAAAACAGCTATAGTAATTGTATACCAGTTACCAGAAAATTGATTAAATTTGGATGGATGATGAGCAGCACCTTTTTCTCCATGACACACCCAACCTCTGCAGACATAAAAGCTCACTAAATGTTCCTTAATACTCATAAATAAATGTCCATACATTGCAAGAATACAAACAAGGCATCATTTCATGGATCAGAACACAGCCCACAACATATATTTATTAAGGATAAAATAAGTTGAGTTTACTTTCTAAGTTAAGATTGCATAAGGTTTGTCCCTTGCATGCTTAGATTTAACAACATAAAAACATTAGGTAGCCCGATCAAGATTTTCGAAACGGTTCTTATGGAAAAGGATTTCATTTTTTAGAGAAAAATGTAGAATATATAAAATTTGCAGCCTCGTGAATACAAGCACCAGAATATAAGAAAACAATAGTTTGTATTTCAGATATAAAATGCCTACCAAATGTTCAAAGTATTCACTTGAACAATGGCTTACGAAACCCTCGGTGATCTATTTATTTGCAAAAGTAACCTACCAAACTCTTTGGAAATCTCTACAATATAAAGTCCAATAATGTTCAGCTTGAATATCTGTTTTAACTTCACAAGTTGAATTGAATATTTATCTCTCGGCCCTTTTAATAAGTAATTGCATCAAGAGGGAAGAACCAAGCCACTTAAGTACTCTATATTGTATCCTATTCCTATACTACTCCATATGGTACTTAGGCACCCCATAAAGCACATCAAATGCAGACAATGATTGGAGAAAAGATTTCAGAGGTGTACGCAGATAAATTAAGCTTCTTTGTTTGAGGTGAGTCGCACCCCATAAAACAATATTGATTACCGGCCTTAGCACCGTAAGTTCCCAAACCACATTCCCTCTGGCCACCTAGCCCTGCCCTCAGAAGAGGTATATCGCCAAAACCAATGTCCATGGCGGAGAGCCAAAATCCTGCCATACCGGCTGCTTTGTGCTTTGCAGTGCCGTTATAGCGGATTATGGTGGAAAGACCCGCGATATCAGCCAATATTTACCATTGCGGCGAGCCCAAAAACTGCCATGTATATCCGCCATAGCGGTCATGGCCCGCAATTTGATAACACTGGCCAAAACTAGTTTCATTATATCTTTTATGGCAATCAAATTTCTTGCACACTGATGGAGACCTGCTATTAGGCAGTCAAGGGATACAAAAAGTGTGGAGAGTGTATAAGTGAAGGGCTAAGGATAAAAAGAGAAACAATGAGAACTAAGAAGCCTCGGCTGAAGTGGCAGTTAGCTATTGATGTGTTGAGAATAAATAGGGAAGAAAAGGGGGGTGTAACTTCTCCTAGTGATTAGTTTGTTATTGGTGACAGAGAGTATATTCTCTGAGGAGCTTTGTTTAGCTCTGGAATTTGGCGTAATAGCTGAGGCTCACTATTACATGCAGTTTTATATTGTAATTCTACATTTCTTTTCACTTTATTCTCTTTTATAGTTGTTTTTCCACGGTATTATTCAGTTGAGCCCTAAAATTTGGCACGGTGTAGCAGATACTTAACTCATGCCACCACAAATGACAGATCACTTGGAGCTGTTGGTGAATAAGCATTCTGATGAGTTTGGCATGGCGGTGAAGAGGTGGATTCGTCATCTTATTACGGTGACGATCAAGTGGGATGGGTTACATGAGCTGAAACAGACTTAAAGGTTCAGAATAAGCCAAACGATGTCAAGGTGTGATTGGCTAAGCTCAGCGTAGAGGGGCCAACAATTTGTTGGTTCAACTTGCTTTGCGAAATGGAGGATCATTTCACATGGCTTAGGTTGAAGCAAGCTTTGATTGAACGTTACCGTAGTCACAAGTTTGATAATCCATTCGAAGAACTCAGATCTGAACCAAACAGGAAGCATGGAAGTTTACATTATGGAATTCGAGCTTATTTTGTCTCAGGTTGGACGTTTACCATAGGAGCAATACTCGGGTTGCTTAATTGGTAGTTTGTGTCTTATGCAGTAGGGTTTATGCATTTAACCCTCACACTCAGATCATGAAGGTGGCCATGGATCTAGACGCTGAGATGTAAACAGGGGATTGAGGACGATGGAAACCGCGTATTTCTCGCGGTTCATATGGGACTAACCTGAAAATATATAGGTCACCAACTTACAGAGATGCGGGTGGGTGGAACTCGTCGGATCATTCCAAATCAGTGGGCTCGGAATATGGAAATGACTCACAGTCCAATTCCAAATTTAGCATCTCAATAGGGTCCGACCAAAATGGGGGCAGCATCCTCTCTTTCTTCTATGAATTCTAGACCTGATCGACGAGGGGGAAGCGATGATGAATGCAACAGAGGTATCAAACACTTATCTTATCAAGAATTGATGGATAGATGATCTAAGGGATTATGCTTTCGTTATGGTGAAAAAATTACATCCCTTACATCAGTGCGCTAAAAAACAATTGAGATTACTGATATTGGGAGATGAAGACAGGAACAGAGGACAAGTGCTTGTTGAAGTAGAGGAACATAAAGAGGAACCAGAGGAGGCCATTGATTGCAGAGTAATAGGCTATGTTGGGTTGACAAGTGATGGTGGAGAGGAAGCCAAAATCATGAAATTGGGAGGTTAAAAGCGATCCCTATTCTAGTTTTGTTCGATAGTTGGGCTACCCAAAATTCTATTTCCCCTCAAATTGCAGCAGTTTTGGAGCTTTCGGTGACATCAACCAGGGAGATTAGTATTTGTTTGGGAGATGGACAAAGTCTCAACTAGAGGAAAATCTTCAACGGTGAGATTCAATTTGGTGATTTTGGGTTGAATACTGATGATTTAAAGTTGGACATGATTCTTGGGGCTAGATGGATGAAAAAATTGGAGAAGTTTTTGTTGGATTGAGATGAGATGACAGTCAGTTTTATGCATTTAGGGAGACAGGTCCGATGAAAGGGTCACACTCAAGAGAGGCAAGATGAATTGATCAGTTTTAATTCTTTACAAGGGTTGTTGAGACCATAGAAATTGGGAAGGTTGAAGGCTTGTTAAGGAGAGAGGGACGGCAGTTAAATTATGACCAACACAAGGCACTCGAGGTGTTGCACTGCAGTTTCCCTGAAGTTTTCGAAGTCACGGGACTTCCTCCCAAGAGAAACATTAAAATTGAACATGTGATAGAGCTTCAAAAAGGAGCAGGGCCGGTGAATGTGAGACCATATAGATACCCACACTTGCATAAGATTGAAATTGAGAAGCAAGTTGGGGATTTACTGCAGCAAGGAGTGATATGGCATAGTTTAAGTGCGGTAATATTAGTAAAAAAAGAAGGGTTTAGGGTTTAGGGTTTAGGATTCAAGAGTGAAGTGAAGAAGAAATTAAGAAAGATGAGTTGCTCCATAAGGTGGTCACAAATTTGCAAGCCAACCCTCAATCAAGACCAGGTTTCCATCTCAATAAAAATGTCTTGATGCATAAATGGATGGTGGTCATGCCCTCCACCTCACTCTTGATCCCTATTATTTTAGAGGAATCCCACTCCTCTCCTAATGGAGGTATTTCTGGTTGCTTGCGGACTTACAAAAGGAAGGCTGAAAATATATATTGGATTGGTATGAAAAGCATGATTCAAGAATTTGTTAAGAGTTTTGATGTGTGCCAACACCAAAATATTAAGCTACCTCCCCATATGAATTACTTCAAACTTTGTCAACTTTGGGAGGATATTTCTCTTGATTTCGCTTTTGGCTTTCCCAAGTACAAGGGGTGTGATACAATATCGGTGGTCGAGGTCGTGGTAAGCCGTTTGTCTAAAAATATGTGCATTTCATACTTCTCAAACATCCATACACCAGGAGAATTGTAGCTGTTGTGTTTCCTAAAGAGGTAATTTGTTTATAAGGAATTCCTTAATCCATCGTCAGTGATAACTTTTTTAACCAATAACTTATTCCTCAAAAGCAAATTTCTAACCATAAATTCAATGGCAAATTGAAGGTAAATCAATGGTTATATGAGGTTGGTAATCGATTAGCAGAAAGTTATGTGAGTTATGTGTGTCTGTGTGTCTATCATTACTCAACCGATAGAAGCCATGAATTAAAAAAACAACAAAATATAGCAGAGATAAAATAAAAGGTAAAGTGGATCAAGAAATTGGAATAAATTAGTTTTTAAAATACTTGTAGTATCTCAGCATAAATTTACGCCTTTAAGTAAGCACAGAAAATAAACAGAGTGGTGATAAAAACAAACTAGATTACATGTCTTTCCAAGAATCAATACCATCATTCAAACATTCAGCATACTACCATTCGTTACGGAGATTAATTGACTAGATACTTCAAGTAGACAAAGCAATTAGATAAGTAAAGGTATGATTTGCATAATTACCAGGGAAAAGTTCTTTGGAAATCATTATTGAATAGTCACATCTTAATTCCATCGAGAGGCGCGGAGATAAAAACAGAAACGCCATAGACACAGAGCCCATTTTGGGATAAATCTACTGGTAAGGCATCATTTGTGACAGTACCAATTATCAAGGGTTTTCAAGACTAAATTCTACCCATCCACTACTGTTTCTTAAGTATTTATCAATAATGCCAAATTCCTGATTCTGAGCAACCCGGCTGGCATACTTCTCAATTGAAATTAGGCCCTTCTTCAACCTCCGGTAATAAATAATATAGGCCACAACCGAGCAGCACCAAAGAAGTCATTTGTTGTTAATTTTACTTCATGGCTTTCCGGAAGTTCCAGGCCACTTTTACTAGGAACCAGGCACATTTCCTCTGTAGATATGACGGTTGAACAGCTAGAACGAGGATAAATATGAGTTTCCAGAGTTGGCTTCCGAAATTCAGTTGGAATATCATCCGCCTAGTGTTCTGGAATGCTGAAAGCTCTCAGCCTATTTTACCATCCTAGGAGACAAATTCTCGGCAATAGTTGGTTTGGTTATATTCTCATTATTGTCCTCCTGCTCATGTTGGTTCTTGCCTGTTGCATCCACCGCTGTAATGGACACTGCAGCTTCGCCACATATATTTCAACCTTCCAATGCTCTCAAGGCCTTCTCCGCATCCAAATGAAAGTCAAATACCAAAAAACCATAGCCTTATCTTTTTAACTGAACATTACAACAACCAAATTACTGAAAACACACTCAAGTTCATCTCTGGATACATTCCCACAGTTTACTGACATACAGCGACATCTATAACATAATGCACATTTAGTAGAAAGAAAACAACAGGCATTTCATTCCAATTTCCAAGCAAACAAACATCATCAAAGTAAATTATAAAAACTCCTCAAGTTGACAAAGACATGAACAAGCATTGGAACAGTAATTTCATCAAACACGTAAAATGCATGATCAAAGTTAATTACTAAAGACAAACCCTAAAAACTAGGCATAAAGATGATTAACATGATTAGTTCAATGCGGATATTTGCGGCAAAAAGAGTGGTGTGGCGAACCTTCTGGAAGCTCGAGAGTGGATTCCGTAAGTTGAGTTGGAATCGAGTCAGGGAAATGGTGCGCACAGTGAGCGGCGATGGAATCGTCGAAATCTGAATGGAAATGGCGAAGTGAGTTCGATATGAAATCCAATGGTACATTAGAAGGATGAAGAAACAATTGTGAAGAAATGGAATATGAGTAGGTAGCAGCGTTGCGTTTGTAGCTCGGGGGAATGTTAAGGAAAATTATTAAATTGAGACGGATATAAGAAATTCTTTTACACACAACACAACTAATCACAAAATTTTAATTAATTAATAAATCAAAAGTTTTCTCTTTCCTTCATAATCTCAACCACCCTATAAATTCAATTAAAAACAAAATTAAAATAAAAATAAATTAAAAAATCGCTCTCTTCTTATGTGCCTAAGAAATAGATTTAGAATCGTGTCTATACAAGAATTTTTCTGGAGATCGGGGAGTGCGTTACACTTTCGTTTGGTTTACTTTTATTTGACGCAAGCGCGTTTCGTTTCCTCGTGTTGCAATTTTTAAAATAAATTAAGTGTATTTTTTTAATAAGTATGAGAATTTTTTATGTTGGATAGATGTATTTTATTTTTTTGGGGTGTCCTTATCTTATAAGTAATAAGCAAAAGAAGAAAAAGAATGAAAAAAAAAAAACTAAAAGGAATTTCTCATTGCACCTTTATAATGTGCTCTCGTGTAAAATTTCTAAAATATCTCATAAATTCAGATACATATATCTTTGCATCAATTCTTCATTTTATCTACGGTTTATTCAGAAATGTATCTGCGAAGTGATTTTGAGGTATATTGGCAGATACATCTTTGAATTAATTATTTTTAAAAAATAAATAATTAGGAGATGCATCTCCGAACTTAAACGTATTTAAACGTGCGCCAGACTCTCCCTCTTTTCTCATTTTTCATTTTTAGTTTAGAAACTTTGTCTCTCCCTCCCTCTACCTATTTTCAGTGCACACTCTCCCTCAACTTTTGAAGAAAATTCATATCCTTCGCTTGTATCGTGTCATTTCCAACTCCCTCTAACTAATGCATTCACTTTACACAATCATCAACACATTTTTGAGTAAGTTTCTCATTTAACTTATTTTGAGTTTTGATTAATGTATTAGGTAAAATCAGTTACTTTTAATGCATTAGATAGTATTAGCAATTTGAAATAGATTATATGTAGGATTTGTTTCTATCATTTGAGTGATTTGGATGAGTTTTGGATGGTTGGGGCAAGGGTAGAGATATTTCTGCCATTAAAATGAAAAAAATGAAACTTTTTTCAGAGATGTAACTCCAAGATGTGTTCTTTCTGGTGTTTGGAGATACATCTCTGAATTCTTTACTTCCTGATGCACTAATATCTTTTGTTATGTTTTTTCAAGGATAATGACTGCAAACAACAACAAAATGAGACTCGGTAGTCCCACCCTAATCGCATTTGTTCGCCGCGAGAGGGTTCGTCAGCATGAGCAGACTAGAGTCGTCCTTATATCTCACGACAGGGAACCATTGACCTCTAGGAGCAGACTATCACATGGGTCATTATCCTAAGCTCGTGCGCACCATGAGGAGAAGGCCTCTGCTGCACAGCAAGCCCCAAGTGCCAGGGCCGTCTCAAGTTTTTCCGAGGCCCTAGGTAG
The DNA here is from genome assembly GCF_029867415.1 of Vicia villosa. Classification (NCBI taxonomy): domain Eukaryota; kingdom Viridiplantae; phylum Streptophyta; class Magnoliopsida; order Fabales; family Fabaceae; genus Vicia; species Vicia villosa. Next base: position 180,963,931 of record NC_081180.1, read on the forward strand.
ATTAAACATAATTTAGTTAAGGAAAAACACATAGAGACCCTATTTAACCATAATTTACCCGCTATAGATATTTTATGAGGTCCTATTTATCCATGGGTTAATCGTGACAAACTTGAGGCCCTGTGCGGTAGCCGGCCTTGCACGCCCTCAAAGGACGGCCCTTCCAACTCCACAAGAGGCCCCATTTGCAGACCCTTATCCAGGAGGGCCCACAAACACTTCATTGCTGATATACTTTAGAGATCATGCGGCTTCGAAAATCTAGGACAGAGAGATATATTTCTTAACGATTCTATTTTTTATATTTTAACCAAATTCAATTCGACTGAGACTATTATATTTTATTTTCAACAGGAACGAGAGTGTTTGAAATCAATTAACCATTCTAAAAAGATTCACAGGCTTGCTGAATCTGGGAAAAGTGGTTCCTTAGTGTACTTCGGACCTTCGATCTTGCAAATCTTTGTGCTTTCGAGTACTTAATCATCATTCATGGCATGCATACGACATTTGCTGAAAGACGGCATAGTGAAACGTCATCTTTCCACCCCCCCATTGGCGAGATGGCTATTATATTAGATGATGTCGCTTGCCTCCTACACCTTCCCATTAGAGGAATTTTGCTTGATTATTTTAAGATCATCAGGGCTAATGCACTAGAGATGATGGTGGTTTAATTGGGAGCTGACACTAAGGCAACCATGAGTCAGTGTAACAGCACCATGTGTGCACATGCCAAGTTTTCTTGGTTGGATATGTTGTGTAAGAATAACTTGGAGATAGTTGAAGACCCGAATGCCAATGATCTACAGGTTGGCTTTCACAAGGAGTGTGCATTTAGGTGTTTCTTCCTATTCTTGGTTGGCACATCCATGTTTGTGGACAAAAGTGCAACTTACGTGGATTTGGCATACCTTAAGTATTTCATTGATTCTGAGGCCATTCACGAGTGGAAATGGGGGGTCGCATGCTTGGTATACCTGTACTCCAAGTTGAGCAAAGGTTCTCGTTGGATGACAAAGCAAATGACAGACTCATGCATCCTACTTACAATAATTTATAAACCCCACTATTAAGTTAAAAAACAACTTTTTATCACACTTGTTACTAATATTTTTTTTCTTATTCATTTTTAGGGATGGATTATTTCCCACTATCATCGCCTACATGGGTTTAGGTGTGAACCATCGTATATTGAGGAATACCCACGTGCTTGCATGTATCGCCTATGCAGAGGGAATGATGTTATGGTGTCATTCCGTGTGTATATTGATCAGACTCAGCATGATGATTGTTGTACCCCAATTTTTTACCACTGAGATCCCACCATATTCCAAATAGTAGGATCATCATCATCATCATCATTATCATCATGCACATATCATTTGCTAACCAAAAAAATACAAAAAAATTGTTGTTTGTTGCTTGTGTCCTAAGACAGGAGATTAATCAAAGAGGAGACTAAGCAAATCAGGGTTTTGAGATCCACAAGGAAGTTCAACATTCTCCTATGATTCAAAGGGTCTCCCATCAATATCCAAGTCCAAGGATAGCCCAATTCAAGATTAACCACTTTCAAGATCATTTGAGGCCCAAATTAGGGTTTTGACCTGATTCCACTAGAAGGTTGACTTTTAATCAAGACATGGCTCCAAGGATCAAACCATGATTCAAGGGCATCCAAATCAACATTATTATCCATTCACATCATTCATTTGAAGAGGAGACCTTGATTCATGTGAAATCTACAAAACTGCAATTCACTTGAAAAAGTCAATTGTGTGGGTCAACCTTTGACTTTTGGGGAAAATGGTCAACCATGTACTTTTAAGGATTCAAATCATCAACAAATGACTATTGAAGACATTTGACTAAGAGAAATCAAGAAAATTTATCAAGAATCAAAAAGTCAACAAAAGTCAAAATTAGGATTTTTAAGTGATTTTGACCTCATTCTGGGAACTAAGTTGTAGATCTTGATCAAACAAACAACTTTGTCACTTATCTCATTTCAACAAAAAATGATTATTTTGAGAGATATGGAATTATGAAGATTATGTTCAAAAAACTTCAAAAATTTTAAAGTGTTTTCACTTGAATTTTTCCTAACTTTGTGGCAATTTTTCTCCATGATCCCAAAAGAGTTTGAGAAAACTTTTAACAAGTGGATTAAAGTATGTAGCAAGGGCTTTCCAAAGAGACCATTAGCATGAAATTCCATGGCTTGAGCTTTGAGATACGAGTTTGTCAATATGGCTCCATGGCACTTGAAAATGAAGATGAACATGAAAAACAAAGTTTGAATTTGCTTCAAATCTGAAAGAATCTTCAAATGACAGCCCCTCTAACTTGTTTAAGGCACCAAACTCAGAAGATTATTACACTCTCTTTTTAGCTATGGTCCATGTGTTCTAAGCATTATCCAAGTTCCATGTCAGTTGTGTACAAAAGTCACCACTTCCATTTTAGAAAAGCATTGCTTATTGCTAAGTCAACTTGTCTTGAGCCTCTCTCGTGTCTCCTTTGCAGCAAACCAACCATTTTAATAGCTTCCATGCACCATTTGTGAGCTGTTGATCACCTCCACCACTCTCTAAAACACCTCTAACCAGAAATCACCATTTTCACCTTCATTTACCTACCATTGAAGCCTTAACCTTCCAAAACACAAACCTACCAAACTATCATTTCAGATAGCTTCAATACATCAAATAGAAGTTATCCAAACCATCATTTGAGACTTGTAACCTCATTACCACCAACTTCCATTTTTACACACCTTACTTGCATTTGAAGTTGTATTAAGCTATATAGACCATTTCAGTCCAAACCAACTATCCAAACACCTTATATATAACTCATATAAGTTATCCAAAACATCAAAGTGCATCTGTAACCTCTTAATCATCATTTTCCAATTTTATTTGCTTGTGTTATAGGTAATGTCGGGTTTGTTGTTCTAAGCACTTGCAGGTCATTCTAAGCATTCAAGTAGCTTCTACAAGGTCCCAAAAAGCTAACAGGACCAAGAGCAAACCTCTGGAAGTCCCCCATTGACAGATTCGAGCTTCAGTTTAGAGGTAAAATTCAAAACTTGAACTCCCTTGTTTGAGCATCAATCTTTACAAAACGAGATACCATTCTACTCAGCAAGATGTAGGGAGTAAAAGCCCTAAGGTTTTAGGGTTTGATTTTGTGTTTCAAGTATTTAATTTAAAAAAACAAATTTTAGGGTTCATACGTTTTTTTCCAGAAATTAACATGTTTGAGAGTGAATAAATGTTTTTTAATTACATGGTTGAATTCGTGTTTAAAAGTTGACCAGGATGATGTTTTATTTTAATGAAATTGATCAAGATTTGAGTAAGTTGGAATATCCAGCCATGGTTGATGTTGTTGTTGTTCAACGAGGAAGAAGAAGATGGCTGATTCGCTGTCGCACACGGATCAAAAACGAGTATTTTGTAAAATGGTAGTTTAGCGGTAACGACAACTCGAATATCGTTCTCACAAGGATTCTCGTTGATTATTAACCAAAGGTAAATAGATTTAGGGGGGGTTTATTTTAGATTTCGATTAAACAAAATAGTGAAAATAAGTGATTATCAAAATAAGCTGAAATGATTAATCTACTGTTTTGGCTTCCTAACTTATCATCGATCCAAATAATTTCCAACTCACAAGCGGATTCTATTCCCTTTTCGATTATAAAAACAATTATACAAGCGCAATTGAAATTATGTGATGTATGTTCCTAATTCCCGAATTAAGCAAACGGATTATATATAGCAATCGTGAATTAAGCAAACACGACAAACATACGCGGATTAAGCAAACGCGATTAAAGTATAGGAACATGCAACCATCGAAATAAATCAATCTAACCTTGGATGATATCGAATTAAGCAAACAACATATCAAAGATTAGAATTGAAAGGAAATAGATTAATTGGAAAATATAAGAACCTCAAAGTATCGGTGGAAACCGTTTACAGCAGATTAACCTCTAGGAATTAGTTCTTCATGATCAAACGTACAAGCTCTTCCAAAAATGTGAAATGGTGATCCCCCGTGAACAGTACCGCGGCTGCTACCCTAAGGGGAAAGAGTGCAACCCGTTTTACAATCTAACTAGGTCAAACATACGACCCAGGCCCAAAACTAAATGACCCGAAACTTAACTAAAACTAGTGCTGCAACTTCAACGAATTTTCTGGCCCTTCTACAGTCCGATTCTGACTTCGGCTCCAACATAAGAATTGTAGCTCTTTCTCTTAACTTTCCGGAGATTTTTAGAACGCCTCAATCGGACTCCTGGAACTCTAGATATGATCGTTTCCGTGCAGACTGTTAAAGCTGAAAATTAAATACGAAAATCAAATAACAATAAAAATAAATTAAAATATAAAAACATTATAAAATACAAAAATAAGACAAGCAAACCATGGAAATGTATAAGTACAACCGTAGAGGAATGTGCATCAAAATGCACTGATCAAATTCCCCCACACTTGAACTTTTGCACTCCGAGCAAAATGAAAAACAAAACAAAGAAAGCACAAATACATCAACAGTTATTCATCCTAGGCTACAAATCTTCTTCGGGTAAGTTTGCATCGAGAGGTACTAATCTTGCACACTAAGGACATCGTAAGAACACTAACCACAGATATGCAGATATAAGCCTCCTAAATACACAAACCAATTCAAATCATATTATTATACCATAGCCTAACTTACTCATCCTTTTTGCTCTTTTTCATTCAGGCGCAATCACATTAAGCCCGTTATCTCCACACACTTATAGCAGGACGACCGGTTAGTGACTCTGATCCTTTTGCACGGGGTTCCGGTACTTGCGTGGCATAACCCTTTGCTTACTCAGATGTAGTTGCGGGGGATCGGACTGTAATCCTCCCTACCAAGTTCAGCACCAGAAACCGCTGAACCAACTAACAAAGAGTTTTGAAAACTTTTTTTTTAAGATTACACAACCGTTGGGTTAAGTGACCGGGTGAGGATCACCAAACTTAGAAGGTGTATTACCTTTTTCTTTTCTTTTTTTTCTTTTCGGAACATTCACTTATATTCATCGGCTTCCCTGCGTAAAGTGTGTGAGAGATGGTGCCGACTGCTGAAATAAACTACTCAAGAGCTGTCAGAGAATGAGAATTTAAGGCTAAAACATAGTAAAAAAATTCAAATCGATTTCCATATGCAGGAGACTTACGGTGTTAGAACGATACCGATCTTGTGAATTTTTCCCACGTCTCCGCAAACTCGACTCAAATCAGTCTATAGCCTAAAACTTTCAAGAAGATGCATTTTTTATTGGTTGAAATTAAAACAAAAACAAAAAAAAAATTGAAAGAAAACAAAACAAATAAATGATTCTCTCCCCCACACTTAAGACATACATTATCCTCAATGAAAGAACATTAATATAAAATAAGAGTGAGAGAAAGGAAAGAACACACCCGAGTAGTCAAGGGGGATAAGTGATCACATAAGCTGCCTTTCCCAAAGAGAGGTCTTCTATATTCTCTTCTTCCAAAGTGGAGCTCTCATGGAGTAGCTTTCGATAATGCTCATCGTCCTTAAAAAGTGGTTTAGCTCCTTCTCCTTTTATTCCAGGATCAAAGAATGTTCTTCTAAAAGTAAAAGTGTCGAATGGGCATGTGATCTTCTTTTCCACAACATCAAAGATCAAAAGATTGAGGGGCTGCCTCACTATTTTTGTTTTATCTTCCACTTCAATTGAGACCCTATGCAAAATCATGGACGGGCTAATATCGGGAATGTCGTCCAAGGTCCATCCAATTCCTTTCTTGTGCTTCTTCAAAACCTGCAAAAACTTACTTTCTTGATCAAAATAAAGTTTAGAAGAAATTATAACCAGAAGTTTTTCATTCATCTCTAAATAAGCATATTTAAGATTTTCAGGAATTGGTTTCAGCTCTCGGGAAGGTGGTTGTTCAATGGATGGTTTGTTCCAGGCAGCCGGGGTGTCGAGAGCTTCATCTACATGAACAACTTCATTTGCAACCTCATCTGTAGTAAGAATATCAACTTGCAAGGCAACTGATCCGCTGTCGCGCGCGGGTCAAAAACGAGTATTTTTGAAAACTATAGTTTAGCGGTAACGACAACTCGGATATCGTCTCACAAGGATTCTTAGTTATTACTAACCGACTGAAATTCGAATTAAGGGGGGTTTAGGATTGATTTAATAATAACATAGTGAAAAATTGATTAAAATAAGTGATTATGTAAATAAGCTAAAACGACAATTCTACTGATTCGGTTACTGACTTATCATTGGTTCAATAAACTTCAATCCCCTAAGCGGATTCTATTCCCCTACCGATTACAACATCAGTTAACAAGCGAAATTGACATTATAAGATTTCATTCCTATTTTCCGAATAAAGCAAACGGATTAAGCACAATCACGAATTAAGCAAACGTGATTCTAACATACGCACTTTAACGATTAAGCAACGATAAAGTACGATAAAAGTCAAGGAACATAAATCAATCGGTATAAATCAATAATATTCTATATAACTCGAATTAAGCAAACAAGACATATAGATTAATATCGAAAGAGAAAAGAAATTGGATTAAAGATTAAAAACCTCAAAGTATTGGAAACCGTAACCAGCAGAAATTGCCTTCGGGGATCAGTTCCTCATCATTCGTACCAAGCTTTCAAAATTATTTGGTGAAAAGTAAAAAGTGATAGTAGCTGTACGGCCAGACCTAGACTAGAGAGAATCAAACAGTTTGTAACTCAACTGGGTCAAATACATAACCCAGCCCAATACAAATGACCCAAACTAAATAAAAAACTATTGCTGCAACTTCAAACGCAATTCTGGAAAATATGCGTTCTGAATCTGACTTCGACTCTAACATAAGAATTGTAGCTCTTTCTCTTAGCTTTCCGAAGATTACTAGAACGCGTCGATCGGATTCCCGGAGCTCCATTTATGATCGTTTTCGTGCAGACTATTAAAGCTGAAAATAAAGTGCGAAAATTAAATAAGTGCAAAAATAAAATAAAATATAAAAACATATTAAAACATAAAAATAAATAAAACAAACCGAAGAAATGCTTGAGTACAAACATGGAAGAACGTGCATCAAAATGCACTGATCAAATTCCCCCACACTTGAACTTTTGCACTCCGAGCAAAATGAACAACCAAACAAAGAAGGCACAAATACATCATTAGTTACTCATCCTAGGCTACAAATCTTCTTCGGGTAAGTTTGCATCGACAGGTAATAATCTTGCACATAAAGGACATCGTTAGAACACTAACCACATTTATGCAGACATAAGCCTCCTAAATACACAAACCAATTCAAATCATATTATTATACCATAGCCTAACTTACTCATCCTTTTTGCTCTTTTTCATTCAGGCGCAATCACATTAAGCCCGTTATCTCCACACACTTATAGCAAGACGACCGGTTAGTGACTCTGATCCTTTTTTGCAAGGGGTTCTGGTACTTACGTGGCATAACCCTTTGTTTACTCAGTTGTAGTTGTGGGGGATCGGACCGTAATCCTCCCTACCAAGTTCAGCACCAGAAACCGCTGAACCAACTAACAAAGAGTCTTTTTCAACTTTTTCTTTTGAGGGTTCCACAACCGTTGGGTTAAGTGACCGGGTGAGGGTCACCAAACTTAGAAGGTGCATTCCCTTTTTCTTTTTTTATTTCTTTTTTTTTTCTGGAACATTCACTTATATTCATCGGCTTTCCTGCGTAAAGTGTGTGAGAGATGGTGCCGACTGCTGAAATAAACTACTCAAGAGCTGTCAAAGAATGAGAATTTAAGGCTAAAACATAATAAAAAATTCAAATCAATTTCCATATGTAGGAGACTTACGGTGTTAAAACGATACCGATCTTGTGAATTTTTCCCAAGTCTCCGCAAACTCGACTCAAATCAGTCTATAGCCTAAAACTTTAAAGAAGATGCATTTTTTTATTTTTTTTATTTTTTTATTGACTGAAATTAAACAAAATACTAACAAAAACAAAGAAAATGCGAGATTCCCTCCCCCACACTTAAACTAAGCATTGCCCTCAATGAAAGGACATAAATATAAAATAAGAGTGAGAGAAAGGAAAGAACACACCCGAAGGATTAAGGTGGAATGTAGCTTTCATGTCTGGTGGTTTTGGTGGAGGCCTTTCTGCACTACGAACACATGAAATAGGAAAAAGTAAATAGCAAGTGAACTTGGATATTAGTAAAAAATCTGGTGGTTTAGGAGGAATAGTCTGCACATATGGTAAACCTGCAATAACAAAAGTATGAAAAATAGAAAATCCACATTTAGCTTGTGAGTCAGATAAAATAGGTGGAAGAGATGCACAAATGGTGAAAGATAACACCATGTTGTTTGGCTTAATTAGAGTTTCCACCAAAAAAATTTCTGCTATGGACAATGGATGCTTATGACAAAAATCCACATTCTTTTTGTCAAATTCAAGAGTTGTTGAATTTGCTAGAATTTCTGCACAAGTGGTTGTCGGCATCAAACTATCTTCACCTAAAATGGCTGCACTGATCTCAAGACAAACATTACAAACACCACATTCACAAGCAAATAATTCAAGAGAGTTATCTACTTCAAGAGAAGTATATAATTCATCCAAATCAGATTTCAAAAAATTTTGTGGCATAATCTCTTTCATGCATTCACTTGAATTTTTGTTTCTTACTATGAGTTCATCATATGAAACAAACAACGGTTTTAATGGGCTCACCTGGAAATTCATCAAGGCTGGTATCACATCGTGTTAACTCTAATGATGCAACAGGTTGTACATCATCATGAAACATCACGTTCTCTTGAATTTGATGGACACTTGAGATTATTTGTTCACCTTGGACTTTTTTAACTGGAAACATAGATTGCATATGTTGTTGAAATTGCAAATTATTTTCAGTCATTCGCTTATTATTTTCAGCCATTTGCTTGATAATTTCTTCCAAATATGATTGTGTGTCAGCTTTCAATGATGCATTTTGTTGAAATTGTTGATATGGCCAAATAGGCTGCTCTTCAATGTATGAGTATTGTCCTTGAAGATCACCTACCATTTGGGCCTCACCATAAAAATTAGTATCTAACAACATAGGACATGCATCATTACCATGAAAATTTGAAGAACAAATATTGCAAATCGCAAGTCGAATATGATTTTGATAGCACGATTGATGTTCTCTTGCTTCCATCAAATTAATAAGATAAGCCAACTGATCCAATGAGTCTCCCATTTTTTTTTTTGACACGAAAAAACAAATATGATTAAAATGAATTCAAAAAAATACAAAAGCACGAAATTTAATCTAATGAAGACAAATAAAAATTTTGAGAATTTTTTTGGAATTTTTTGACACTATGAAAACAGTAAATAATTCATAAAAAATAGAAAAACAACGAATTTGCAATTTTGAGGGTCAAATTCTTTTAGAATTTTATTCTAAAGGAGTACTTTTCGTCGATTTATTTCTGACTTTGTGGAAAAAATTCGGAACGATTCGAAACAGTAGCTTTCAAACTTACCTGATAGGCTGGAAACTTATCACTGTACACCAACCGGAATTGCAACCCTGAAAATCAACAAACACAACACAATAAAAAAATCCTAGCAACAACACTATGCCTAATATTAGTTAATAACAACAAGAATCCCCGGCAACGGCGCCAATTTGATCCGCTGTCGCGCGCGGGTCAAAAACGAGTATTTTTGAAAACTATAGTTTAGCGGTAACGACAACTCGGATATCGTCTCACAAGGATTCTTAGTTATTACTAACCGACTGAAATTCGAATTAAGGGGGGTTTAGGATTGATTTAATAATAACATAGTGAAAAATTGATTAAAATAAGTGATTATGTAAATAAGCTAAAACGACAATTCTACTGATTCGGTTACCGACTTATCATTGGTTCAATAAACTTCAATCCCCTAAGCGGATTCTATTCCCCTACCGATTACAACATCAGTTAACAAGCGAAATTGACATTATAAGATTTCATTCCTATTTTCCGAATAAAGCAAACGGATTAAGCACAATCACGAATTAAGCAAACGTGATTCTAACATACGCACTTTAACGATTAAGCAACGATAAAGTACGATAAAAGTCAAGGAACATAAATCAATCGGTATAAATCAATAATATTCTATATAACTCGAATTAAGCAAACAAGACATATAGATTAATATCGAAAGAGAAAAGAAATTGGATTAAAGATTAAAAACCTCAAAGTATTGGAAACCGTAACCAGCAGAAATTGCCTTCGGGGATCAGTTCCTCATCATTCGTACCAAGCTTTCAAAATTATTTGGTGAAAAGTAAAAAGTGATAGTATCTGTACGGCCAGACCTAGACTAGAGAGAATCAAACAGTTTGCAACTCAACTGGGTCAAATACATAACCCAGCCCAATACAAATGACCCAAACTAAATAAAAAACTATTGCTGCAACTTCAAACGCAATTCTGGAAAATATGCGTTCTGAATTTGACTTCGACTCTAACATAAGAATTGTAGCTCTTTCTCTTAGCTTTCCGAAGATTACTAGAACGCGTCGATCGGATTCCCGGAGCTCCAGTTATGATCGTTTTCGTGCAGACTATTAAAGCTGAAAATAAAGTGCGAAAATTAAATAAGTGCAAAAATAAAATAAAATATAAAAACATATTAAAACATAAAAATAAATAAAACAAACCGAAGAAATGCTTGAGTACAAACACGGAAGAACGTGCATCAAAATGCACTGATCAGCAACCTCAATTTCAGTACAAACAGAGCAAATTTTAGTGTCAGTACAAACATCACAAGAGTAAACATCATCAAAACCAGACAATGATGGAAAATCATCTGCAAACAAATCAGTACAAGTATCAACAACATTTTCAGAAAGAAACTCTATTTGAAAAACAGAATGCTCTTCCAAGCGTTGTTGGTTTGATCCTTGAGCTTGCTGCATGGCATTCATCAAAGTGGCAAGCTGTCCAATCTGTGTTTGCAAAGTCTGGAGAGTAGAATCTACTTGCTGTTGATACTGAAGATTATTTGCAGCCATTTGTTTGATAATATCCTCTAGTGAAGGTTCGGAAGGTGCAGAGCACACAACCTGAAATTCCTTCAGATGCTTATGCGGATCCTCACCTGCAAAACCATTAAACCTAGGCAACAAATGTGTTAAACCATATTCCAATTCAAAAGGTGCATCACCCGCAGGATAGTCAATACATAAACCATTATAGTTCACATTAGGGACATCCAACTGCGTCAAAGTTCTTTGTTCAGCCATGGTTTCAACAAACACAGAAATACCCATTATGTCCCATACAGGCAGAAACAAATAAAAAGAAGGAAAACGATTAAAATAAATTTAGAAAAATATAAAAACACGAAATTTAATATACTTAAGACAAATAAGAATTTTGGGATTTTTTTTGGATTTTTTCGACTCTATGAAAACAGTAAAAAATTCATTAAAAATAGAAAAACGATGAATTTGGCGATTTAGAGTCGAATTCCCTTACTCTTTAAGAGTAAGGGAGTATTGATCGCACAATTTTTCTGCTCCCAGTAGGCAAAAACAGATTATCGATCAGACTCAATTTCCAAAAAAAAAAAACGTTTTTTCGACTCAAAAAGGCGTTATGGCCGAAACAGCGAGGAACCTATGGCCTAAACGCACAAACACTAAACCTAAGACTCTAAAATTTGTTAGTAATGACAAGAATCCCCGGCAACGACGCCAATTTGATTCGCTGTCGCACACGGATCAAAAACGAGTATTTTGTAAAATGGTAGTTTAGCGGTAACGACAACTCGAATATCGTTCTCACAAGGATTCTCGTTGATTATTAACCAAAGGTAAATCGATTTAGGGGGGGTTTGTTTTAGATTTCGATTAAACAAAATAGTGAAAATAAGTGATCATCAAAATAAGCTGAAATGATTAATCTACTGTTTTGGCTTCCTAACTTATCATCGATCCAAATAATTTCCAACTCACAAGCGGATTCTATTCCCTTTTCGATTATAAAAACAATTATACAAGCGCAATTGAAATTATGTGATGTATGTTCCTAATTCCCGAATTAAGCAAACGGATTATATATAGTTTTGGTTCCATTTTCATTGAAGTTTCCATGTTCATGTACACTTCTTTGCAAAAAGATGACTCTTTTGCGATCTTCTAGAAGGACCTGTAGTGTTCTGGCTTATATCTTCCAAATGAAGCATTTTTGGACTTGGCATGTGAGAGACAAACTTGTAGAGAATTCAATTTCCTTTAAATTGAGCTTTGGATAGGAAATTTCTGATGTTCCATGTGAAAGTTATGGCCGGTCAAAGTTCAGTTGACTTTTTCTTTCAAAACCCTAAATTAGTAACTCAGGTTCTTGATGATTCTGAAGCTTTCCTTGATGAACCATGATCAATACTTGATCAAATGGTGAATGATACTTCATAATGAGCATATTGACAAAAAAATCAGAAGTTTTGACTGTGGTTTGACCATAGTTTGACTTTTTAGATCAACTAGTCGATTATTGATCGTTCGGGCCATTGAGTGAGCAATATGAGGAATCAGAGCTTGAAACTTGTCATGAGGATATTTTGAGGCATATGAGAGGCCATGAAGTCCATTTGAGGTACCAGAAGTTGATTTTACTTGGAGAGACACAAAACCCTAGTTTGGGAGACTGTAGTTTAGGAGAGTGTATACTCAGTCGAATCTTAAGCTTCTAAGATTCAAATGAGCTTGAGTGTGAAAATATGATGGGCAAATTTTGGGGTATGACAGCTGCCCCTGTTCAATTATCTTAAACCTGAAGATGTAGAGTGGTTTGTATGCCAGTCGGTATCTGAAGGTGGAAGGTGATTGAACACTAGAATACCAAGAAATTTGCCCTAGTTGAAGTAGGGACTTTTGTCGGAGATGGGCTTTAAAGATGCCATCCGGTAGTTGAAGTTTTGAGAAATGTCGTTTGCGCGTTGATCGTGTCATTACCTTTCGTAGTAAATGAATTAGATCTTTTGGAGAGATAATCGTGTCTACATCGTTCGTGATGATAGAATTAGACTCTCTTGTCGTGTCAGCACTGTTCGTAGTAACTGAATTAGACCGTGGACGTCAGTGATCGTGTCTACACCGTTCGTGATGATAGAATTAGACTCTCTTGTCGTGTCAGTACCGTTCGTAGTAGCTGAATTAGACTTTGAAAGTGATCGTGTCATTACCGTTCGTGGTAAATGAATTAGATCTTCGAGCGTTGATCGTGTCAGTACCATTCGTAGTATCTGAATTAGATCTTCTGTCGTGTCAGTACCGTTCGTAGTATCTGAATTAGATCTTCTGTCGTGTCAGTACCGTTCGTAGTATCTGAATTAGATCTTCTGTCGTGTCAGTACCGTTCGTAGTAGCTGAATTAGACTGAGAAGGTCAGTGATCGTGTCTACACCGTTCGTGATGATAGAATTAGACCCCTGAAATTTGATCGTGTCAGTACCGTTCGTAGTATCTGAATTAGATCTTCTGTCGTGTCAGTACCGTTCGTAGTAGCTGAATTAGACTTTGAAAGTGATCGTGTCATTACCGTTCGTGGTAAATGAATTAGATCTTCGAGCGTTGATCGTGTCAGTACCATTCGTAGTAGCTGAATTAGATCTTGGGAAGTTGGAGATTTCGTTCGTTTGTCTGTACCTGTATTCTGCAAAAGGTAAGATTAAATTTATGCAATGTCATGATGCATGGGTTACATAATGAGTCTCTCAAAATAAATGAGGAACTTTGTATGCTATGTATGAATTTTTATGAGGTAACGTATGCAATGTATGAATATGAATATGCTTTGTAAATATGCTTTATGATGTAGTCTTGACTGGGAAAATAAATCTCTGTTTCCTTGTGGTTTTGATGTCTGGTTTCGTCTTGAAGATGCTCAGCTGGGAATTTATGATTTCTGCTTGGAGATGATCAGTGACTTGATGTTCCCTGATTGGTGATAAAGATATTGATAAATCGTGTTGGAGGAGAGCGACAGTGTTGAAGATGTAAACTCTGTTGGGCAGCCATGTCTCTATCGGGAGCGTTTGAAGGTATCTTCTTAATGATTACTCTGTGGGGATATGATCTTGTGAACCCGGCTTTGTGGGGAGACATGGGTGAAAGTTGCCCCCAGTATTATAGTAACTACTACTTGATTTAGGACATGTCACTTAAAATGTCAAACTGGACTTGTATAGATTTGCCCCCAGTTAGCAGGAACTTTGGAAAGATTCGCCTTGCGAGGACTTTATAAGATGTGCACTTTAGGAGACATGCCCCTAGTAATCATATGCCCAATATGATGTCCTATGTTGGTTGAGAAGTAGCTTCAGATCTTCTTGGATGCGTGCCCCTGATTATTTTGGCATCCTCGAGAGGTTCTCGGAATCTTGACTTGATTGCCCCAGATTGTTTGGACAAATAGTTTGAAACCCACTTGAGGTGTATGCCTTTGATTGTTTGGCTTTTGAGAGATTCTTATAATCTTGACTGGATTGCCCCAGATTGATTGGGCAAAGCATGCCATGCCCCTTGTATACGTACGAGACATTGCTTCTCGGAGTAATCTTGTCTGTTGGGATAACTTTTAGTCATTAGTTGTACCATGTGCAAGTTCTTTCTGATGCTAGCATTTGAAATTATGTAGCAGAATATGTTTAATAATGAATTCATGAGATGCAATGCATACATTTGTCTTGAGTTTTGAAAAAACATTAAAACAAGAGATGTAAAAGCGTGATATTCGTAAAAACATGTTATTTGTAATAATGTGATGTTTGTGAAAAACAGGATATCAACTTAACATTTGTAGTAAACTTTAAAGAGTCGGGATACCCTTTTGGTGACAGTATGCCTTTGAACTAACCATGCTTCAGTTAGGACTTTCGAGGGTTGTAACGTGGCTTGGTTCACGGTTTAAGAAACAAAAGATAAAGGCTCAAATTTTGATTGTACCCACCCCTCTTCGTGATGATCTTCAGTCCTAAGCTCAGTTAATTCAACTTATGCATTCAGGTTCCAAGAGACTTTTGGATTTGCACCTTTGATAATGATGACGGTTCACAAGCAAAGAGAACTTTTGAGATGGCAGTCACTTCTTCCTTTTGGTAGTCACAACATTGTGTGGTTCAGGAATTTATTGACTTCTCTTTTTTTCATCTTTTTGATATCCCTAACTTTTGCCTGAACTGTCTATTTTGAGCTTACAGTCAGCGGGATGCCTTGATTTTTGCCTAAGTCGTTTTTATTTTTATTTTTTTGACTTAGCAGGCTTTTCTTTGTATGTATGTTTTCATCATTTTTTTTTTAAAGATGTTGACTGCCTTACTTAATGATTGATGAACCATCATTGACTTTTGATTGACATCTCCAACACTTCTTTGATGTGTTCAGATGAACGCTTGTGTTTGAAATCTTTATTGGAAGATGTACTGAATGATTTTCTTAAAATAGAATGCGCAGCCAAATTAACTGAGAACTACCCTGCCCCAGGTTATGATCAAGGGTTTTAGTACAAAAAAGAAACTTCTACTTCTTAGGCTCAAAGGGGTTGACGAGGGATTAACATCCTTATATCTCCACTGTTTAGGAATTGAAACAATGCCTGTACATCGTCAGCATAGTCTGCTCAAAAGCATACTGTATGAGGTTGCGGTATCGCTTTCGTCATCCTCCCTCAAAAGGCTTACAACTTTAGCAGGAGTTGAGTATCACAAAAACATATGCAGAATAAAGACATAATTTAAAATGAGTGATAACGAACTAATTTATTCAAGACAAACATATGCAATGCACTGATGATGATTATTAAAACAGATAATGTCTATCATAATTTGAATGTTTAAACAAACAGAATAGAAATTGCAAATGAAAGTAGATCTAATGATCAAAAAGTTCGTCCGTCGAGACGTCAATCAATCATGTCATGACTAGGCATAGGAGCGGTGATCACCACAGGGGTTTCAGGAGGGTTGGATTTGATTTCTCTGTCATTGATCAGATCTTGAATCTTATTCTTTAATGTCCAGCAATTGTTTGTGTAATGTCCAAGACTGTTGGAATGGTACGCGCACCTCGCATTGGGTTTATAGTAGATGTTAGAATTCGTTGGCTCGATTGCCCTGAGCATCTGGATCATATGAGTGAATTGATTGTTGTGACTCAGTTGTCGTGATTCCATTATCGTGACTCAGTTGTCGTGACTTTGTTGTCATGATTCCATTATCGTGACTCAGTTGTCGTGATTCCATTATCGTGACTCAGTTGTCGTGACTTCGTTGTCGTGATTCTATTATCGTGACTCAGTTGTCGTGATTCCATTATCGTGACTCAGTTGTCGTGACTTTGTTGTCGTGACTTTGTTGTCGTGACTCAGTTGTCGTGACTTAGTTGTCGTGACTTCATTGTCGTGGTCTTTTCTGATTTGAGTGTCATGATTAAATCTTTAATGGCACGCTTCAACGGTCTACCATCATTTACACCATAACTAGGATTGTTCGAATAATAAGCGCATCTCGCATTGTAGTTGTACCCCAAGAATTGGAGTGCCTTTAATTCTTCTTGCCCCTTGGCTGAGTTCAGAATCAAAGTTTGAGATCAGATGCTCTGAGCCTGAAGGTGTTCGCCTGATTGATCGAAATCCATTTGGGCTGAAGTAAACAGCAAGAGAGGATGAGATACCTATTGTGAGAAACCTGTTATGCGATGTTATGAATGCAAATGCAATGTTTTCAAGGATCTATAGGAAATTTAGTTTGCGACGTTAGAAAATGATTGGCTGCGTCTTTGTCTGAAGAATTCTGAATTTTATCTTTGAACATCCTTTTTTGAGAATCGAGCTCACCATATCGAGTGGTCCATCGCCTCTGATTCGGGATACCTATGAAAATTCGAAGGTACATGGCTAGAGGAAAATAAATCCTCTTGCCCCTTGATAGGTACTGAGTCTCTGAATTGGAAGGTACGTGGCCAGAGGAAAATAAATCCTCTTGCCCCTTGAGAGGAATTCAGTCTTTGATAAGAGCACCTGAAATCGCGCGCCCTAAATTCCTGAGATCCTTGAAAGGGTTAGTTAAATCATGTTATGCTTATGATGTCATGATGTCATGATGTTATGCGGATGAAGTTCATTTGGCATAGTGTGAGATAGTAAGGACAAAAAAAGTCCTTTTAACAAAACCTGCAAGGAAATGAAGGTTAGTAGCAAACACAAACAAGTCACACAAGTCACACAATTTTTGGCTTAAGGCTTGCATGGAGTCTGATCAGGTGTCCTTCCCAAGGGTATTTCTATGGATAAGGAGATTTCAGCAACGGGTTCTACAAGTTATCCAGAATTGTCAGCCCTTCTAAAGCACCCTCGGACATGATGCATTCGCACCATGCAATGATACTTTGAGAAAGAACCTATCTGAATTGTAGTATCGGGTAGCGACTAGTCCTTAACATTTGTCAAGGGTAGTCCCCCCACTACGTTCCTAAAGGCCAGGATGGGTTAAGGGTAACTAAAGGTCCTTGAGCTCCGGCGCACCCACAGACACATACATAGACCCCCCTCATTTGAGAAAGGTGTGCATATGCTATGGAGTCCTAACTCAAGCGTGAACTTCATATTGACTCATCTCCCACATATGTGAAAGAGGTCGCCATGACTATGCCACTCCTAATCTTAAGTGTTCTTGAATCCGGGAATAGGATTCGTCCATCAGTTAATTCCCAAAACACCCCTGAAAAATAAAACAAACAAAGCAAACAATAGAAAACATTTAAGGTGAATCCTAAACTTTTAAGGTAACCCCTCTTAATCGAAATAAATCCCCAGCAGAGTCGCCAGTTCTGTAATACGGTGAACTGACTTTTTATCGATCGAAATGTCGCGGTAAGCAAGAGTCGCCACCGACTTTTATTTTATCCAATTGGAAAGGCAAAAAGAACAGGAAAGACCTTTGAAAGATTTTGAGTTCGGGGGTAGGTTATACAAAGGGAAGGTGTAAGGCACCCTTTGCATCCATGGTTATCCATGGGCTCTTAATTGCTTAGCTCACTTTGTTTGTTTGAAAAAGTTTGAATAAGAAAGGATTTGTTTAAGGACTTTAGCTTGTAAATAAGCGTAGCCTTGTTTTGAATTGAGTTGGAAAAGAGGTGTGAAAAGTAATTTGAAATTTTGTTGTGAGCAAGCAGTTAAGAGCTACCTACCCTAAGATTATGGTATTTCTTGTTCTTTAAGTCTTTCGGGCGAAAGGGTCTATCCATACCATGAGAAGGCAGGAAGTCTTTCAATTGGATGTGAAGGGTCATCGAGAAAGTATCATTCGCCATAAAACTGTCCCCACCATGAAGAGGTAAGTAGTCTTTAGGGAAGGATAAAATAGTCATTAAGGCAACAGTAAGGATACCTTAGCAATCGAAGGGACTATCACCACTTAATCGAGGGACGAGATCATATTTATCGTAGGCAACTCGAAAGGGACTATGATCTTTTATCGGAGGGACGTGGTGATTTTGAATCGAAGGCAACAAGCTAAGGTATCCCTATATTCGAAGGGACTTGACTATTTAGTACAATAGAGGCAACAAGGCAACAGGCAACGAAGGCAACCAGAGAGATTACCCTAAAGGTGCGTGTGTGGCACAATCAGGTGGTTCAAATTCAGTTATGTTATCTTGATTTAGGTGAGCTATCGTTCAGTTAATTAATCTTGTCACTCCCTAAGATTACTAACCACGCAGTTAAAATGGCAGAAATTAAAGGCAGAAAAAGAATGTCCTACGCTATTACAATAAACACCTGCGGGGATGGGGGGAAATTAAAAGACAACAGAAATCACAGAAATAAAAGGGAAAAATTAATTTCCACATCTTCTTTGCCTTGATCTTCTTTGATCTTCTCTGAATTTTTTATTGACTCTGATCATCTGAGAAAATAATAAAAAAAATAAATAGCAGTGAGTGTAGGAGAGATTCATCGATATTTAAAAATAAATCCTAACTTATATTACAAGACAAAGTAAAAATTAAAATAATATTTAAACAAAAAAGGAGCCAGAAACTTAGCTTTTTGATTGAAGGCGCGTAATCGGAGAATCTTGATTAATCCTGAAAATTTGAATAAAGAAAGAAAAAGGTTAGTGTATGAGTGATCTACAAACCTTAATTGATTAAAAAATCTATAAACCCTAAAAGGTTTACAAACCCTACCCTTGAACCTAACAGGTTTATTCAAGAAAACTTATTATGACCTACAGGGTTTGTAAGGCTAAAAGATGTTAATGGATCATACCTACCACTGACAGTGATTAGTTATCATGCTAAAATCAAGATTTAAGGCATAAAATAATTTTAACGAGCCCAAAATCAAATTGTAACCCTAGAATAAATATTAATTTAAAACTAAAAAAACAATTATTTTTAATATTAAAAATAAAATCGGGTTTGGTTATGAAATTATTATATGATAAAAGTAATTGGTTTAAATAAGTAAAGAATAAAAGAATTATAAAAAAAATAAATAAAGGTGTTTATGTAATTAATTAAATAAAATAAAGGATTTTAGAAAACTTAGCTCTAGGATCTAGTGTGATGCAGCTTGAGGGTCCACGGTAGTCCTTCGTTTTATGAACATTGGATCTGGTGCTGGGGAGAGATCTATGGTGGAGAAGCATGGGAGTATGATGATCTGGTGCTGGGCGTGAGCACTGGATCCATGATTGAGAAGTAACAAACAATTTTAAGTAAAAAGAAACACCCCATGCAGGGATCGAACTAGGGATCACACGGTTACAATCCTTAGTGCCTCGCCATCTGTACCAAATTCGCTTGTTGTTGTTGGGTCAAACAAAACGAAATAAATAAGTCACTAAACACTGAATGGAAAGGTCAAAAAAATATTCAGAGTGGGACCCCCTTTTATTGTATGCGCGGCCAATCAGAGAAGAGGGAGGATTTCTGTTTGTTGACCGTCCAACGCCTACATGCCACGCGTGGTGAGAGAGAAACTGGGAATTTGACTGGCCAATGAGGGAGTGGCAGCGCGCGGTCAAACGGTCAGTCCTCCTATTCATCTTCTTCTACCTATGTACCTGCGGATTTTGGCATGGATTTTGCTGCAGTTTCTCTTGCGAAAAATCCTTCCAATTTCCTGCAAATTAGAAAACGCAAGAATACGCAGAATAAAAATTTAAGAGGTACCTTACCCCCCTAAATCAAAGGTGCTGAACCCATTGGTGGGGTCGTTTTGACCTAAAAACGCTTGTATCATGGAATACGAACCACAATACCATCCATGCCCTAGTAATGGTGTCTCGAGTTTCAGGCACTCTGAACTTGCAACGATGGTTCAAACCTGTCTTTTAGATGCCCAGCAACTCAAAACGAACAATGGTTTTAATCGAAACATCACTTAAACCAAGATATATGAATATGGAAAAAACCATGAACATGCATATGTATACGTTGCGATTTATGAGTTTAAAACCATGGATCTTGATCCCTTCTTACCATACATTACCTGCAGATGATGTTTGGATGTTTGGATGCGATTGAAACGGCCTGTGGTGAGAAATCCGTGGCTTGCAACTTTTTAGGGTTTTGTAAGACTTTAGGGTTTGTTTCTCACGTTCTCTCCCCCACTTTTTTCATCTGGCCGTGCTACATATATGTTGTGTACCAATTAGGTCAAACCTTTGGGCTTGGACCTCATGTAATTAGAAAGATTGATATTTGTTTGGAAATCACGTAAAAAAAACTTTCTAATTTTGGTCAACCCTCTTCTTAACATAAGCCAACGAATTTTTGGACTTCAAGGAGTATTTTTGGACTTCTATATGATTAAAAACTAAAGCCTTATCCATTGATTCATTAAGATTATATTTTATTTAATTTATTTACCATTTATATGAATAAAATTCAAATAAAACATAAATAAATATCACAAAATTAATATTATGGATTTAGAGGTCCTTATGAATGATTTTAGGTTGACTTTGGTTTGTAATATTGATCACATAATCATTTATTATTTATCTTATGACTTCTTTGATTTTAAATTGAATTTAATTGAATAAATCCAATAAAAATGCAATAAAATCAAGAAATAAATAATATTTGGTTTGAAGGCCTTCTTATGAGCTTAAGATCACGTGAGAAAACCAAAAATCAAAGCCCAATACTCAAAAATTGAAAATTTGCCAATTAAGGTTTTGCCCTTTTCTTGAGAATTGACCAACTTGTGCAACACGTATCTCCCTCATTTTTAATCATAATAAGGTGTTCTCATACTTTTTGTAGATATCAAAGAGTCCTTTAAACACCCCTTTTGGTTCCATTTTCATTGAAGTTTCCATGTTCATGTACACTTCTTTGCAAAAAGATGACTCTTTTGCGATCTTCTAGAAGGACCTGTAGTGTTCTGGCTTATATCTTCCAAATGAAGCATTTTTGGACTTGGCATGTGAGAGACAAACTTGTAGAGAATTCAATTTCCTTTAAATTGAGCTTTGGATAGGAAATTTCTGATGTTCCATGTGAAAGTTATGGCCGGTCAAAGTTCAGTTGACTTTTTCTTTCAAAACCCTAAATTAGTAACTCAGGTTCTTGATGATTCTGAAGCTTTCCTTGATGAACCATGATCAATACTTGATCAAATGGTGAATGATACTTCATAATGAGCATATTGACAAAAAAATCAGAAGTTTTGACTGTGGTTTGACCATAGTTTGACTTTTTAGATCAACTAGTCGATTATTGATCGTTCGGGCCATTGAGTGAGCAATATGAGGAATCAGAGCTTGAAACTTGTCATGAGGATATTTTGAGGCATATGAGAGGCCATGAAGTCCATTTGAGGTACCAGAAGTTGATTTTACTTGGAGAGACACAAAACCCTAGTTTGGGAGACTGTAGTTTAGGAGAGTGTATACTCAGTCGAATCTTAAGCTTCTAAGATTCAAATGAGCTTGAGTGTGAAAATATGATGGGCAAATTTTGGGGTATGACATATAGCAATCGTGAATTAAGCAAACACGACAAACATATGCGGATTAAGCAAACGCGATTAAAGTATAGGAACATGCAACCATCGAAATAAATCAATCTAACCTTGGATAATATCGAATTAAGCAAACAACATATCAAAGATTAGAATTGAAAGGAAATAGATTAATTGGAAAATATAAGAACCTTAAAGTATCGGTGGAAACCGTTTACAGCAGATTAACCTCTAGGAATTAGTTCTTCATGATCAAACGTACAAGCTCTTCCAAAAATGTGAAATGGTGATCCCCCGTGAACAGTATCGCGGCTGATAGCCTAAGGGGAAAGAGTGCAACCCGTTTTACAATCTAACTGGGTCAAACATACGACCCACGCCCAAAACTAAATGACCCGAAACTTAACTAAAACTAGTGCTGCAACTTCAACGAATTTTCTGGCCCTTCTACAGTCCGATTCTGACTTCGGCTCCAACATAAGAATTGTAGCTCTTTCTCTTAGCTTTCCGGCGATTTTTAGAACGCCTCAATCGGACTCCTGGAACTCTAGATATGATCGTTTCCGTGCAGACTGTTAAAGCTGAAAATTAAATACGAAAATCAAATAACAATAAAAATAAATTAAAATATAAAAACATTATAAAATACAAAAATAAGACAAGCAAACCATGGAAATGTATAAGTACAACCGTAGAGGAATGTGCATCAAAATGCACTGATCAATGGCCTTGGCGGCATTCTTCACTTTAAAATTTGAGTTTATAATATAATGATTTAGAAGCGTGTTTTTAATTGAATACATCGTTAATTCACTTGGTCACCATCTTGCTCTTAGTCCTATCATGCCTTAGGTCTGGGGTTCGAATCTCCCTCGCCCCAGACCTTTTTGCGCTTTTATTTTTTCATTTTTTCCAACTTGTTTTACTCATATTGAACTGGGTTCACTTTACTTTTACCTATAGCACGCTGCCCAGTGGTTAGCTTTTGAGTTGTTGGTTCAAGGGGCGTGAGTGCAAGCCTTAGTAGCCACAAAACCTCTTTTTTTATCACTTGTTCATTTTATTTTTTTCTCCAATTTCAAAAATCATTTAAAAATAGTAAAATTAATATTTTTTTTAACTCCATTTTTTTGTGCTATTTATTTATGTTGCCTATTTTATTATCATGATTTAAATATCCAAAAAATATTTATTATTTTATCATTTAAAAATTAATCAAAAATATATCTTTTTAAGTGTTAAAAAATCAACAAAAATCATTTCTTTTTGAATATTTTCTTCAAATCAACCTTGTGTATTTTTGTAAATATATTTTTAGGGTTAGGATAAAATGTCTTTAACTTTCTCATGTATACTTAGACCAATTCTCCTTTAGAATTTGGTATTTAATCATTAAAAAATCAATTAGGTTTAGGTGTTAATTTCAAAACCTAGTTTCAAAACCCTAATTCAAAAATAGCTTGATCTTTGTTATTCATGTTAAATGAACTTGTTTATCTTGATCATTATCCTTTGTACTTGTACATATACTTGTTGATTTCCATCCTAGTGCTTTTGTACTTGTATCCATGATATTATCTTTGTATATATCTTGTTTATCTAACCATATGCATGAGTTTCATATTCATCATCCATCATTCATACATGAACTAATCCAAAGGTATAAACATATTTACTCATTATCATTGATAATTATTATACTTACTTGTTTGTCTTTTGTGACACATGTTATCACACATACACTTGAGGTATCATTGATTGATTGCTTAAGTTGTTTGTTGAAAATCCAAAGGAATGTCGAGGTACTCAAACTCTTTTCCAAATCTCTTTTATTTTAAAGTATTGTTAAAGTTTTTCACTTGTTAAAAATAGTTTTGTATTGTTAAAGTTCAACCTTTTTAAACCTACCATTGGTTTTGTATTGTTAAAGCTCAACCACCCTTTTGTTTTAAAACCTTGGCACTAAGATAAGAATTATTCCCGGTGAAACTACTCTTAGTCCATTGACCTTGTATTGTTAAAGCTTGGTCCCTTTTTATTAAAAACTTGTTGAGCATTGTTAAAGCTCAACACCCAAAAAGATTTTGGCCACTTTGACCCCCTTTTATTTTCCTTTTAAGAGGAACTACAAAAGCTCTGACTTACCTTTTCTTTAAAAGGGGTATGTAGGCCTAAGATGCGATGTCTTATCGAGTTCACTTTCAAAAACTTCTTTTCCCATCCCCACACTCTTTTTTAAACAAATTTCACACATGCTTTTTCAAATAAATGTACACAAAAACAATAACATTTTTAAAGAGGTTACCATGGGATACCATGGATATGAGGGTTGCTTAAAACCTTTCCCTTGTATAACAAACCCCCTTACCCAAATCTCTGATAAGTTTATTAGTTTTGATTTTAAAAACTTCTGTGGGTTTTATTCGCTCCTTCTCCCATTTATTTTGGAAACAATAAAGCACGGTGGCGACTCTGTTAAACAAATGAGCTAAGTCTTTCCCATGGCTTTAGTCTCACCAATTTCACCGCTACAATGATGTCATATGGATGCCATGCAATACTCACTGTGATAGATTTCCTTTCGATCATATTTCATTATTTTCCACATGACAGACATGTGGGACTAACATCATGTGCAAGTATTTGCTAGAGCAATGCATGCACCCGTTTCGATACGTGCAAAACATTTATGAGGTCCCCTTTCTAGTCTGGTCCGCAGACAATTGGATGAAATTCTGGCGAATTTTGAGAGTCGTATGGTACAGGAGGAGTATCGGAGTCAGAAAGCCACATCTTAGTGGTATTATGCTAAGGGCTATATGATTTGGTTCTATTGTGTCACACCCTTACATGACACCAAACGCTCTTGGACGTCCACCTAGGCATGCTCATGAGGAGGTCTTGGAGAATGAGTAGGTCAGGGATGACCATGTCGTTAATATGTTGTCGATTTGTCTGAACATTATGTAGAGGACATGAGCAAGCATCGAGTTTTGGTTGTTTGAAAAAGGTGGCAATGAAGCGGTTGCCCTAACATATTGCATTCTTAACGAGGCATGGAATGCTTTTGGTTACCATAGGCAAAAAAGGAGTCGGGGTGTTAAGATTAGGCATACTCTATAGATTATGCATTTAATTATATTTTGTATATTTTTCCATACTTTGAGAATAATTTTTGTACTATGATTGTCTTTTTGATTAATTAACGCATTACTTTGTTATATGATATTCATGTTTATTAATCTTTGAAACAAATAATGGTAATGTTAATCGAATTAAAATGACTTTGGATTGAAAAAACTATAATCTTAGTACACTGTTTGTGCACAAGAAACATGTCGGTAATACTTTGGAGATGTATTTTTGAATTTACTCTATACATAGATCGCAGATAAATCTCCAAATTATTTTCTTAAGAAATGTGGTGAAGATTGAGTTATGGTACATGATACTTATCCTTGTCAGTGAAAAAGGCCTGGTCAAATCACTGAATCAAAATCTACTAGGTGGTGACAAGGTTGAAAAACTAGAGTTTTGTGAACATTATGTATTTGGTAAATCATGTAGGGTGAAGTTTAATAAAGGTAAACAAAGAACACATGGATCCCTTGATTATATCCATGATGATCTTTGGGGGCCTACAAGGAATCCCTCACACTCAGATGCAAGATATTTTCTATCCATAATTGATGATTAATCACAAAAGTTATGGGCATTCATTCAAAATTCTAAGGATGTAACTTTTGAATATTTCAAAAGTTGGAAGACTCTGGTTGAAAACCAAACTGGCAGAAAGGTCAAGAGGTTGAAGACCGACAATGGTCTTGAATTTTATAATGAGGCTATCGATAACTATTAGGCTGCATATAGTATTGCAAGTCATAGAACTATTGTAGGTACTCCCCAACAAAATGGTTTGTATGAAAGGTTTAACCGAACCATTTTGGAAATAGTGAGGTGTATGTTGGTTAGTGTGGGATTAAAAAAGGTTTTATGGGCTAAGACAGTCATGATTGCATCTTACATGATAAATATGCGCCCCTCGACTGCTTTGGGGATGAAGACACTTGAAGAAGTTTGGTCAGGTCATCCAACAGGCCTCGAAAAACTTAGAGTATTTGAATGTGTTGCCTATGCTCACATTATGGTTGAGTCTGTGGTGATGATAGCAAAGTAGAAATCAAAATATTTGTCAACTCTGATTATGCAGGTTGTATGGATTCTTAAAAATATATTTTTGGATATGTTTTCACTATGCTTGGCCAACTAATCAGTTGGAAAGCGACACTTCAGAAAGTTGTTGTAACATCCCGAGCCTTCGGTGTTCCCGACACTATTACCTCATGATCTTCTCTACCCCCTCACTAGTAGAGTTTTTGCCTTTCGTGGGAATCGAACCCTGTACCCTGGGGTTCAAGTACATGTTCATTCCATTCCCACTACCAATTGAGCTACTAGCTCAATTGGTAGTGGGAATGGAATGAACATGTACTTGAACCCCAGGGTACAGGGTTCGATTCCCACGAAAGGCAAAAACTCTACTAGTGAGGGGGGTAGAGAAGATCGTGAGGTAATAGTGCCGGGAACGCCGAAGGCTCGGGCTATTACATTAAAAGGCGCCTTTTTAATGTAACACCCTGGATTTCCGCTTACCACGCGGGGCTTCCGGCCTACCAAGCATGTCACCAGCTTAATCAATACTAGGGTATTACAGTTGTTGCCTTATCAACTACTAAAGCAAAATATATTGCCCTCACTGAAGTTATGAAAGAAGCGTTTTGGATTGAAGATTTTTCTAAGAAGATGAAACTTCAAGGTCAAGTAATCACTAATAAATGTGATAGCCAAAGTGCAATACACCTGTCAAAGAGTTCAACCTATCATGAGTGAATCAAACACATCGATTTGAGACTGTATTTCGTTAGAGAGATAGTTGAGCGTGGAGAAGTCCAAATGCTGAAAGTTTCAATTGAAGGTAATGATGTTGATATGATCACCAAGACATTGCCAAGTTGCAAGTTTACTGTATGCAGTTGATAAGGCTGCATGAAGAAAACTAGTTTGTTCCCTTGATGTTCTAGAGTTTGTTATAATGTTGATATTTGTGGTAATTGGCTCGAAGTCTAGTCTTGACAAGGGTTGGTTCGATAAAAATCGAAGTCTTGTATACTATAATATAAGAAATATGAGATGATGGATCAAATTAGTGTTTCTATCACATTCTACAAAACTCCCAGCAAAATTTGCCAAAGCTTTTCCAACTTTCTCCAACATCATCCTCGCCGACAAGTTATGTACTTGGATCCAAAAATCCACCTGAAAAAGTGAGATATTCTCAATCTGCATTCCAATCTTCACCCTTTCAACTATCGAACGTCCATGGACTGCCTGTGAGAACCGCCTCCATATCCAGAACATGATCAAAGTTGAAAAGAAATAAACCTTCGTCTGTATTCTTGATTGTAACCCCTTTAACCGACCTCAAAATATCCGCTACCTTCGACCTCATAGAATTCAAATGGATAGGCCGGTCGCAGAGCAACCGCCCTACCAAGCACCACCTCAAATCTCCTACTTCATCAGCTTCCTCATCTATATCGAAACAAAATCCTTCCTCCTCCATATCTTCTCCTAATGACAACCCTTCTATGTTGATATCCGCCATAGGAATCGATTGTAGAGATTTAAGACATGAATAGCCAGAGAGACAAAATGAAACAAGAGAGATCACACTTCTTAAAAGAGAAGAGAGAAAACAATCACTAGCAGAGGCTAGAAAATGCAAACCCTTGTGATATTTTTATCTTAGTGGTGTTCAAAACACCATTAAAACCATTAAAAGAGTTTTACCTATATTCTAAATTGATAGCCCTAGAGTGTTTTTGGAAGATCCAATTGTTTGTTTTGAGTTTTCTTCTTCTTGCTCTTGTTATTATATCTCATTGTGTGTTATAGTCATTTTCATCTATTTTGTTTGATGGTTTTGGTATGTAATTGTTGGAATTTTGTTTTTCTTATACTTTTTTACTTTTGTTATTAAACATGACACAACTTATGGCTTAACCATATTATTAGTATATTTGACTTCTTTCAAAATATATATTTCTATATAAGTTTTTTAAAAATTATTTTATTATCTAAAATTTAGGCAAATCAAACACCTTAATCAACTAAATTAATTTAAAGTTTTCATACTAAATTAAATGGTTAAAAAACTAAGTGAGAACTAGTGACATATATCTATTTATTTTTCAAAGCTAATGTCACATGAAATAACATTTAAAAGAAATGTCAATTTAAAATCCAATCGATATCAAACAATCAAATCATAGTAGTTGAGTCACCCTATTTAGCTTAAGACTAACTAAAAAAAGTTAAACTATATTTATACATAAAAAAACAAATCTAAATTCCTTTCTTTGTCCAAATATATCTTTTTATTAAGAGCTTAATATTGATAGTTTGATTATAAAAAGCTCTACACCTTCACTAATTCACAATCATCCAAACATTTTTAATGATAATTAATTATAATTAATAGAGTTAAACAAACAATAATTTTTTAAATATTTCCTTTCATAAATAAATGAAGAAACAACAATGGGCCGAAAACAAAACGGGCCAACAGGCCCATAGTCAAAACGACAAAGAACCCTCCCGTTTCACTGAAAATCTCAACCCAATCACCATTTCCTATTTCATTCCACCAAATCCCTATTTACCCTTTGTTTTTCCTCTATTATTCCCCACAATTCGCGTTCTTCTTTTCTCTTTCCCTTATTCTCCTTCATCTTTATCGTTTCTCTTTTATCAACTGTTTTCAATTTTCCGATCAGATCCGCAACTCTCACCTCACGAAAAACCTCTGATAATCATCCATGACGCTAGGCTCAGGAGGATCCAGTGTCGTGGGTTAGTCACTGTTCAAACTCGTCGTTTTGTTCTCTTTAACGACGCCGTTTTGCTTTTCGTCGATTGTGATCGTTGTTCGTGTTGTTTTATTGAATTTTCCTTTGTTGCTGTGTAGATTTTGTTACCGTTGACCTAGAATAATTGATGCGTGTGATTTTTGTTAATTTTAGGGTTTTTTATTTTAATTTTGTTTCGATTTTGTTACCGATGGAATTTTGGATCGGTGTTTAAGCTTCTTGCTGCGATGTTTTGGTTGATGATTTACTATGAATAATTTTTGAGTTTTTTTTTTTTGAAATTTATGATTAACTCTAATTGAAATGTTGATCGTTTTTAGCTGTTGATTATGTTTTGGTTAGGAGTTTATTGTTTGATTGTTTGAGAATTTGTTGATTTTTGTGTGTGTTGTATATATTTCATTTCATTGCTGTTCTTGTTTAATGGCTTTGTTATTTGTTGATGTGATTTATATGATGTGATTTATATGATGTACTCATGTTCTGTGATAATATATTTCGTAAACATCACGCATTGACTGAAGTTTAAGCTATCACTATGAAGCACTGACACTCCGAACACGACACTGACACGGTGAAGTGTATGCGTCGAAATAGACTCTAACACGCCTACCGAGAGCTATAAAGCAAAGACATTACACCGACACTGAGACACGGATGTAATTTAAAGAAATAAAAGTGAGTTAGTTTAAGGGTTTGAAACTGGATTTGACACATATTGGTTCAATGTGAGAAAACACGTTTTCACCTTTTATAATTAAATAACAATTTTGATTGTTAGTGTTTATCCTGAGGTAATGCAAGTTTGAAACATTCATTCTTGTTGTTTTCTGAATATAGAAGGCTTCATTTGTTGTATGAGTTAATTATGTTGTTATAACACTTGGATAATGGTTTTTTGAACATTTGAAGAATTTACCAAAGTTATAGAGCACTTGTCCTGGCCCTTGAGTTTTAGCACCTGAATTTGGCTTGGTCAAGCTATGGATAAAGGATTCTATTAATATTGCTGTGTTGATTGACATGCACGCAAAATGCTTAGTTACTTGGTGTTGTGCAAATTAAAGATGCTTATATTTATATTGTTTTAATTGTGTGTGCTTCAATGCAGTTCCAAGGAACTTCAGATTGCTGGAGGAACTTGAACGTGGAGAAAAAGGTATTGGGGATGGCACAGTTAGCTATGGTATGGATGACGGCGATGACATTTACATGCGCTCTTGGACTGGTACCATCATTGGCCCCCACAATGTAAGTATTTATCTGTAACCGCCTGATATCCTTTTTATGTCTGTTAAAAGGCAAATCTTTTTATTGTGTTTAAACTTTGAACAAGTAGATTCTAAAGCAGCAATTTGCCTAATTTGTCTGAACCTATTTGTATGGAAGTAGATTCTAATTTTCCTAATTTGTCTAATGAGTTGGATATTCTGAACTTGGAAGCTTTATATTATAATTTGCATATGTTTCCTTGAACATTGCAGTGTATGTGAAGTCTGTACACAAACATGTTTTTCAAGTTCTTGTTCTGGTTTCTTGGTGTAATTAGATACTACTGAGCTTAGACTTCTCTGTATTTGCACATGCACACTAGCAGTCATTCTACAAATGCTGTGAACATAATGTCTAGACTCTAGAGCTATTAAATCATAGCTAAATGTTTTGGTTACAATTCTGTCCAATGGTTTTAACTTAAAATATAATATTTATTGGCTTTCTTTAATATACAATAGATATGCCCTTCCATTGTCCTGTCATATCTTTTTGTTTGGCCTGACAGTAAAGAAATATGGAGTATGAATTATTGGTCTACCCTTAAATCTGAAAGTTTGGCTAAACTTTATTTTTCTATATACTTGTATCTGCTTTCATTTTGTGCATACTTAACAAGTTGCTTGCATTTGTTATAATTATCTTCCTTTTGTCTTTTCTCTGCCAGACTGTACATGAAGGAAGAATTTATCAACTGAAGCTGTTTTGTGATAAAGACTACCCAGAAAAGCCCCCAAGTGTTCGGTTTCATTCACGAATCAATATGACTTGTGTTAACCATGAAACTGGCGTGGTATCAGTTACAATTTCCACATGCTTTCATAATCTTACTATTTTTATAGTTCATGCTTTTGAAGTATATATGAATGAAGTTGCAAACTGTGCTAACACAATCTCTTTGGTTTTTGGTAATAACCTTGAATTCAATGTTATTAGAGATTTAATAAATCTTTTATATGAAACAGGTTGAACCAAAGAAATTCGGGCTTCTTGCAAATTGGCAAAGAGAGTACAGCATGGAGGACATACTGACCCAGTTGAAGAAAGAAATGGCTGCTCCTCATAACCGTAAGCTTGTCCAGCCTCCAGAAGGAACTTACTTTTAACATCCAAGATCATATAGTTGTTGGATCATATTGCATTTGCAGTATGCAAAATATAGTGTGTAATGCTTCGTGGATCCTTCTGAATTCAAGAACATGTTGGGGAATGCCCTAAAAAGCTTCCTATTTCCATCTCTATGGCTTCAGAGTTGTTTTGTTGTCTTACTTTGTCAACTGTGCTCAAGGGATGCTGTTTGATGATGAATTTGTGTGTCAAATATTGAAAGCAACTCTTTTAAGTAGTATTTTTCCTTCAGATTAATCACAATGCTATTTTCAATTTTAGTATTGCATCCTTTTGCTTTACTCTCTTTCTGCCTTGTAAGTAAGCTGGAGCTAAATGGAAAATGGGAAGTATCAATTTGGATGTGTGCATTTATATTCTGGTGATTGGTTTTGGTGCTTGTTTAATGCAGATTTGGATTCTCACTAGAGGGGCGTTGTTGTCCCTTGGTAAAAACCAATGGTTTTGTTAAAATTACAATAGTTGTTTGCTCATTTGCACAAATATTGATGTTTTCCTAACTGATTAATTACATCTAAGTCCTCTGTCCTTGCCATCAAATTAGTTCACTGTTTGATTGCTTGCATTATCGAAATCTTTATATTTAGATTGTTTTGCATGATAATTTTCTGTATTGCAATAGTGAAAATGTCTGGAAGTATATACTCTTTCTGCCTTATTCATTTGTTGTATGATTGATTGGAAGTTTAGTTGGGTATTGGTTGGGTTTGGGTGACTTTCAGGTGACTTTACTAAACTTCTCTAAACAAATTCTTCTGCCACATGTCCCCATCTAGCCCCCTCACCGGCAACATTTTCAGTGTTGATCAATCACATCTCGATCATCAAATATGTTACAACCGTGAAATGGCGAATAATTTAGAGTAATATAAGAAAAATTAAAATTTAGCTTGACTGGATTAGATTAGTTTGATCCTTTTCGAATGCTAATATTTGGATGTAGAGTAAAGACAGTTTGACAAAAGAATAATACAAAATATTTAATTATAGAGAAATCAATCCAAGCATCATATTCATCCTTTTACTTGTGGTCTCAAAGTCAAAGCAACATCAAACATTCAAATTTTTCTTATCAACTAGGACAAAGAATAGACGAGCCTTTTAATTTTGTGATTGGTACAATGACAATAAAAATGCAATTTATCTCGGTCATTTAAAGAAATAATACCATTAAACATTGTCATATTTCTTTTATTGGATTAAAGGAAGAGGCTTGTGATTGTGACGGAAGAAAAAGTCCACCACCTTAATTGTAACATAACTCAAACTACAGAGTGAAAGGGACGTCATTTGCAAAAAGGAGACGAGGCATTGTTAGATATGCGTATAGGATTTTAAAAGTCACTGCGAACCACATCTAAGTAAGCAATAGAAAGTTTCTCCTTAAACAATGATGGTGTTTCAACTTTAAATATGAGAATGTTTTGGTAAATATTATTAATTTAATTTTAAAAATAAATATAATTAATTATTTTTTAGGGATTGCAAATAACATAAATAAAATATTTTATGAGTAGGAGAAAATAACAAACGTATAAATCAATGTTTAATTTAAGACCAATTAAAACAAGTTAACCTTTCCTACACGGCACACTAGTAAAAGTAATATTAGAAGATGATTCTCTTTTTAAGCAACTACCCAACTTGATCTTCTACTTTATAAAAGGATAAGAACCCTTTTAATTATTTTAGAATATTGAGTTTGAGAAATGGATAAGTAGTTAATTTTAGTGCTTTAGCCCTTGCTATGGTTGTTACTAGGGGTGTTCATGGTTCATGAACTGAATTGAACCAAATCATATTTATGATTCGGTTCAATTTGCAAAAACTATTTCAATAAAAATACAATTAATTGTTAAAATGGTTTCAATTCAATTTAAAATTGGTTTAGAATCAGTTTCTATTTATAAACTAGTTTATAATCCGTTTGCAGTTATAAACCAATTATATATTTTGAACTTGTTTAAAACCAATTTTTTTAATTTCAAACAAAATATTTAAAAAACCCTCCAAAACCCTCATTCAATACAATTTTTGAGTTCCACTGTTTTATGAGGTTTTTGGTGTTAAGAATAAACTCAAACCCTCCAAAACCCTCCTACCCAAAATCTTTTTATCCTTTTCACTCCATTCTTCCTATTTTCCAAAGCCCTTCCCTCCCTTCCCCTCCAAACTCCCAAACATAGCCTTAGAGACCTGGGATCGATTCTCAGCGTCCACCCCCCGTTTATATGTTTCTTTTCTTTTTTTTTCTTTGCTCCTATTTTTATTTCATTTCTTTTAATTTCCAATTAATTAAAATAAAATAAAAAAAAACTAATAAACACCAATAAATCACACAAAAGTAAAAATAGTTTTAATAATAGAATTAGTTTTTTTCTTAACTTAAACTTTATTTTAATTTAATTTGTAATAAACATGGATTTATTTTATTTATTAAAAAAGTCGTGCTTGTTACAAGTGCAAGAATTATGCCAATTGGAGAAGAGGATTTTGAGGACAAGAATAACATTGATGAGGATCAACCTTCTTTTGGAAGTAGAGAAATTAGTGATATTGGTGATGGAATAGTCGAAGAAAGCGATGGAATTGGCGGTATTGGTGGTGGAATAGCCGAAGGAGGCTATAGATTCATACTTGATGGAAAATTTAAAGAAAACGCTCAAATCGGACCCGGTAGTCAAACTTGAGTGACAAGTTACTTGCTATAAAATTTACTTTTCTTAAATAAATAAATAAACTGGTGTTGGGAGTCTTTTTAATTTTATTACAATGTTTTATAAATAAACTTGTTTTATAATGAATGATATGTGTTCTTCTAATATATTATATACTAATTGTTCTGGACTGGGCCGAGCAGGCCCAACTCATCCTTCTAGCCGAGCAGGCCCAAAGCATTTGGGCCCATTTACTTGGTAGCCGTTACAGCCTGCCCAAGCACGAAGACCACGCGTCACGCTTCAGCGAAGGATCCGGTCAACCTCCTCCGGATCCTACGCCACGCTCACCCAGGACGTGGGTCACCTGCTGACTCAGCCCTAGCACAAGGGTGTTCTGGCAGTTTCCTAGCACGTGGGCCTCCAACTGGATTTGGCCCAATTAGGAAACCTTGGCCCAACGCTGGGGGCTATAAATACCCTCTTTCACTAGAGGGTCAAGTATCATATTCTTCATTCTCTAAACCTTCATTCTCTGATAGCTACTGACTTTAGCATCGGAGGACCTTGCAGGTACCCCCCCATCTTGCTCTTCAAGCCAGATTCTGCCGCCTTGACGATTCTTCTGATCAGGTACGATCAGTGGCGCCGTCTGTGGGAAACTTTCTCCCCCTTCTTTAACAAACAAAGATCAAAGCTAATCCATTCACAATCGTCATGGCTGACAACAACAACAACATCCCAAACCCTGATCCCTTCCTCCTGCAACAGCTGATCGGGGAGTCCACTCGCGAGAGGACAAATCGTCGCCGGCGGGAAGGATAACAGCATGCTCCTGCCGGGCAGAGAAGACCGAGGCATGAGACCTTACAACCCAGGGGGAAGCAGATCCAGAACATCCAGCATCTGCAGAGCCTTCAACAGGTTCAGAACGTTGAACAAGTTCCTCCCGAGGAGCACGTTCAGAACGGGGAAGACGAGCAGGCTCGACCCCATAATGGACCAGAACAGCCCCAGAATGAGAACGAGACTGACACCAGAGACGGGCATGCTGCCTCCTCGTTCACCCACACCTCCGACAGGCGAAGAGTCCGTCACGAAGAGGAGGAAGAGCATGTCAACATCCCCGAGGGTGCTGACCCCACCACCTCCCTCTTGCTCAAGGAACTGCAGAAGACAAACAGCCTCCTCCGACTTCAAGACGACCGCATCCACGAGCTGGAAAGGAAGCGAAGATACCGCTCCCCTCCGCGGAGGCGCTATCGGTCGCGTTCCTATTCCTCCTCACGCTCACCACCGAGGAGACACCGTCGGTGTTCCCCATCCTCCTCACGCTCTCCGCCTAGAAGATACCATCGCCGGAGGTCATATTCCCGCTCTCCACCACGAAAGAGCAGGAAAAATCAGAGACCTGAGGCCACTGAAACCGGAAGCCTCTCCCCTGAACAAGATCACCGAGGCCCTTCCAAAGCTGTGCTGAAACCCCGCGAACGTTCCCCTCCCCGGGACAACCGCGCAAGTCCAGACAAATTCCAAGGAAAGCCCCGGCGAGGCAGACACTCAACCTCCCCGGGACCAAGTGACGAGGAGGACTTCCGCAGCCCTTTGTCCGAAAGCATCCGGAGAGCCCGTCTCCCACGGGGGATGGAGAAACCACCAATTTTGGACCAATACAACGGAACAACTGACCCTGACGACCATATTTGGAGCATCGAAGCCGTCATGGATTATCACGTTGTCCGGGGATCCATCAAATGCCGCATATTTCCGACCACCCTCAGGAAAGGAGCGATGACTTGGTACAGGAACCTTCGCCCCAACTCCATCCACTCCTGGACCGAGCTCAAAGAACGTTTTTTGAGCCACTTCACAGCCTCCCGTCGGCAACCAAAGTCGGAAGCGAATCTCGAGACCGTGATTCAAGGAGCCAACGAGCCTCTTCGAGATTACCTCGACAGGTTCAACAAAGAGGCCGTCCAAGTACAGACGGCCGATTACATGAAAAGATACCTCCTAGAACGAGGACTTCTCCCCGGAAGCGACTTCAAGAAGGCCATAAAAATCGAGAAGGTGCACACTATGAACGCCCTCCTCCGCAAAGCCCAAGCCTTCATCACTTTCGAAGAAGGCGAAGCAGCTGCGATCAAAGCTTCGAGGGGCAATGATGTTGCTCGTAGCTCGAACCTCGATGACTCGGGTTTGCATCGAGGACATGAAAAGAGGAAAGATGACAGGTCCCACGACACCAAAGAGCGCCGAGGACCAGCTGATCGCTTCAACGACTACACTCCTCGAAATGCTTCACGGGAAAAAATTCTGGCCAAATGCAAAAGCACTGACTTCAAGAATTCCAGCATCAGGCCCCCGAAATCAAACCCCGCGAGGCCAGGGACCGACAAATCCAAGTACTGCAAGTACCACAAGAGTCACGGGCATCTGACCGAGGAATGCATTCATCTTAAGGATGCCATTGAGACACTGATCAAGGAAGGTCGCCTTTCGAAGTACACAAAGAAAGGGGAACCTTCCCGGAGGGACGACCAACGAAACTCTGACGAGGGCAACTCACCGGATAACAGGCCTCTGCAGGTAGCCCTGTCCGTCACCGTCCTGAAGACTTCGTGCCTTCAATCGGAATAACCACCGCATTTAGCGAATGGGAAAGATTCCCGACCGCCATGGTCGTCTCTAATGGCGGGGATCCCTGTTCTCTCACCATCAGTTCAGTGAAGAGAAAGTTCGATGAACTACTCAGCGCCAACGCCGACCTCGGCCCTACTCTGCATAAGTTCAGAGGAAAATCAGATCCAATCACTTTCTACTTGGAGGAGCTGCCCGGCGGAGCTCCAAACGCCACAATTCCCCTACTCGTCCGGGCAAGAATGGCAAATTTTGACGTCCGACGAGTCCTGGTCGACGAAGGCAGCTCGGTCGACATCATGTACTCTCACCTCTTCCGGACACTCCAGCTGGACGACTCACACCTCACTCCTTATGTGGGTTCTGATCTCCAAGGCTTCAACGGAGCCACCATCAAACCTTGGGGTTACGTCGAGCTGATCGTCACCTTCGGGGAAGGGGAAGCTTCCAGACAAGTCAAGACCAGATTCTTGGTGATCGACTGCAAGACCCTCTACAACTGCATCATCGGATGCCCCACTCTGGCCGAGCTCACCGCCGTACACTCCACTGTGCACCTGAAGATGAAATTCTACACGAGAATAGGACGAGTGGCCACCATCAATATCGGCATTGAAGCTGCCAGAAGAATCTTCGACGCCTCCGTAAAAGGGCTGCAACTGATCGCCCCTCCATCCAGCTCCAACAAAAAGCCAAGAGCCGAAGACAAGCATCCTCGAGAAGATCAACATCAGACGACCAACGTAAGCTCAGTCGACCTCGACGCACGCTTTACAGAAGAAGAGCTGAAGATGGGCGAAGAGACGCGACCGAAGACAGCTCACCCCGTCCGGCCTGTCCCGGATGGGGACTTCGAGCTTGTCCCGCTGGGCGACAATCCCGACAAAGCGGTGAAGATCGGTAAGGGCATCCCAGACCTACCGAGGAAGCATCTCGTGGCTTGCCTTCAAGCCAACGCCGACCTGTTCGCTTGGAGCGCAACAGAAATGCCCGGACTCGACCCCGAGGTTGCCTTCCACCATCTCTCCATTGATCCAGCCGCGAAGGCAGTAGTTCAACGTAGGCGTCGGCAGTCTCCCGAGAAAGCGGAGGTTGCCGAGAAAGCTATAAAAGACCTCTTAGAGGCAAATTTTATTTCCGAGACCAAGTATTCAACTTGGCTCTCAAACGTTGTACTAGTTAAAAAATCTAATGGAAAATGGAGAATGTGCGTTGATTACACTGATGTTAACCGGGCATGCCTCAAAGATGCCTATCCGTTACCTAACATTGATAGACTGGTCGACAATTCGGCCGGCTATAAATTAGTCTTTTATGGATGCTTATTCAGGTTACAACCAGATCCCCATGGCGAGGAGCGACAAACACGGCGTTCATGACTGAGTCGGGCAACTATTACTACAACGTAATGCCCTTCGGACTCAAAAACGCTGGAGCTACGTACCAACGGATGATGAACAAGGTGTTCCAAAGAGAGATCGGCGATACTCTCGAGGTATAAATGGACGATATGATCATCAAATATCGAGAAGGCGCCGATCACACCATCCATCTCGAGCGGGTATTTGAGCACGCCAGATCCTGCAAGATGCGCTTCAATCCAGAGAAATGCACCTTCGACGTCCGAGTAGGCAAATTCCTCGGTTTCTATTTGACCGAACGAGGAATAGAAGCCAACCCGGATAAATGCTGAGCATTCTCGGAACTCCCCACTCCTAACAATAAAAAGTCCATCCAAGTCTTAAACGGGATGCTCACGGCATTATCCCGTTTCGTCGCGAAATCCGCCCAACACGCTCTTCCATTCTTTAAGTTATTACGAAAAGAAGCGACCTTTGAATGGTCCGAGGAATGCGAGCAAGCTCTATCACATCTCAAGCAGGTGCTCTCCAAACCACCCGTCCTCTCTTGACCCAATGACAACGAGCCGTTATATCTTTACCTGGCCGTTTCAAACGAGGCAGTCAGCGCGGCTCTGATTCGAGAGATTGAAGACGGGCAGAAACCGGTATATTTCACCAGCAAAGCCCTACAAGGGCCCGAGGTGCGATACCAGCAGATCGAGATGGTCGCCCTAGCCCTAGTGATAGCAGCCAGAAGGCTAAGATACTACTTCCTCGCCCACACCATCGTCGTTCGAACAAATCAGCCTATCAAGCAACTCCTCTCCCGACCAGACATGGCCGGGAGAATGCTAAGGTGGTCCCTCGAACTTTCCAAATTCGACATATAGTACGAAAGCAGGAGGGCATTGAAGGCTCAGGTGCTGGCAGATTTCGTAGCTGAGATGACCTCGATCACCAACTCCCCGGCCTCCGCTGAGAGTAAGTGGATCATCTACGTAGATGGCGCCTCAAGCAGCTCGGGGAGCGGGGCCGGTATTATCTTGGAAAACAACGAGGGACTCGTCATCAAAGTATCCTTGGTCCTATCTTTCAACACGTCAAACAACCAGGCCGAATACGAAGCTCTCCTAGCGGGCCTGCGGCTCGCCGAGGATGTAGGCGCGCGGGAGGTCAAGATCCACACCGACTCTCAACTCATCGCATCCCATATCAGCGGTGATTACCAAGCCAAAAACGACGTGCTAGCCGAGTACCTAACGCTCGTCAAGGATAAGATGAAAAAATTCGTTAAAGCAGAAGTCGAGCATATCCCCCGAGAACACAACTCACGAGCCGACGTCTTATCCAAACTCGCGAGCACAAGAAAGAAAGGCGGAAACAAATCGGTGATCCAGGAAATCCTCTCAAGGCCGAGCATAGACAAGGGCGCACGACGCCTACCAGTGCTCGCTATCGGCGATGACAACTGCTGGATGACCCCGGTGTATAACTTTATCACGAAAGACAAACTCCCAACCGACGCAAAAGAGGCTTCAGCAATCAAAAGACGAGCTTGCTCATATACTATCATCGAGAACAAACTCTACCGACGAGGCTATTCCATTCCGCTCCTCAAATGTGTCGATGATTCGCAAGCTCTCGAGATCCTTCAAGAGCTCCACGAGGGAATCAGCGGACAACATCTAGGCGGTCGATCACTCGCGAGAAAGGCCCTCAGGGCTGGGTATTACTGGCCGACCATGCAGCAGGACACCAGGGATCACGTCCAGAAATGCAACAAATGCCAACATCACGCCGACATGCACTTAGCTCCCCCGAACGAGCTTAAATCTTTATCCTCACCTTGGCCCTTCTCCACCTGGGGAATGGACCTCCTCGAACCCTTCCCGGTCGGTTCATACCAAAATAAATACCTGGTGGTCGTCGTCGACTACTTCACTAAGTGGATAGAAGCCGAAGCGCTCGCTAAAATCACGTCCCAAAACGTGCTCCGTTTTTATAAGCGGAACATACTCGCTCGGTTCGGGGTGCCACAGGCGATTATAACCGACAACGGCACCCAATTCACGGACAGAAAGTTCCAAGAGTTTGTGGCCAAACTCGGAACTAAACAACACTTCACTTCGGTCGAACACCCCCAAACGAACGGGCAAGCTGAAGCCGCCAACCGAGTCATCCTCCGAGGACTGAAGAGGAGGTTGGGCGAGGCGAAAAAAGCTTGGGTCGAAGAACTACACAGTGTACTTTGGGCGTACAGGACGACCCCCATTCGAGCACAGGCGAAACCCCGTTCAGGTTAACCTACGGCACCGAAGCCGTGATCCCCGTGGAGATCCGAGAACCTTCTCGTCGGACCGAGTCACCTCTCGAGGAAGAACTCAACGATGAAGCTATGAGGGAAGAACTCGTCATGGTCGAGGAAATTCGAGCAGGATCTTCCCTCCGAGAAGCAAAGTTGAAACAACAGATAGCTTTACGCCATAACACCAAAGTTATCAAGCGCGAATTCGAAGTTGGTGCCCTAGTGCTCCGCAGAAACATGAAAGACTCGCGCGAGGGCAATATAGCCCCGAACTGGGAAGGCCCATACCGAGTTTACGATAAAACCGAAAATGGAGCTTATTATCTCGAGAACCTTCTCAGCGAAAAACTTGCTCGACCTTGGAACACCGAAAAACTCAGACGCTATTACAGTTAGATACAACCTAACGCTCCCCGGCCGCTCGTATCGAACACGAGGGGAAACCGGACACGGACTCGCACCATGGTGCAGACGCGAATGCTCCACGACAGCGACAGTCGAAACTCCCTATCAGAAGGCGAGACCGACTACACAGCGAGCTTTACGACCAGACCCGCCGTGGTAGCACCTGCATGGCAGAACCCCAGCTCGTGATGGGACCGTTCACGCCGCGAGTACTTGGCCCCGACCGCGGTCTCGTGCTCGCTAATGGCGCACACCTGCTCTGCGCACCCGGACCGTACACCACCCGTCCGGGCAATAAACCTCGGCCGAGCACAAACATAAATATTCGACAATACACATTGAATCAGCATAAATAAGCATTAAATCAAAGCATAAAATGCAAAATAGAATTAAAAACCGACCAAACTGGCCGGAGATATCCAAGTATCACAAAGATTAAGGACACGCAGACCCCAAAAAACTATCCGGGCATGGCCCAACTAACTACTTCGGCACGCAGACCACAAATGCACCGACACGCAGGCCAGAAAAGGAAAAGAAACTGATCAAACGTCGACGTCTTCCTCCTCGGCACTGTTGTCTTCACCCGGAACATCCTGCTCGTCCTCCCAGTCCTCAAACTCGGGATTTGATTTGATCCGCCCGTCCACGACTCTGTTGTAAGGACAAATTCCCTTCGTCACCAAGCACGGGTTGAGAACTTTCAGTTGATTCGATCCTCCCGAACACTAAATATTTTATTTTTTTGAGAGTTGTATATTGTAAAACCTAATATTTATCGCATATCAAAATAAATTTTGAATTGTGACTATGCTCTACTTTTTCTTATAAAACATTCTTCTTAGTTGTTTGTACCTTTTATTTAAAAGTATAATCCATAGACATGTTACTCTCTTACTTTTCACACACAAGGAAATGAGTGAAGAGAAAAAAGCAAAAATAATGATTGTTTTAGATTATTTGGGCCGACCCTGATGAGATCCATTGTTAGATATGTGTTCAGGATTTCATGAGGCATTCACTACACACCACATCGACCACAACAATATTTAGCTTTTTCATGCACATGATAAATAAGTGAGCAATAGATATCCACGTTGACGAGGGTTGTAGAAGGATTTAAGGACGTAATTATTTTTATCTTTTACAGAATAGAAAACGAGAAAGTGATAACACAATTCATGGTAAAATGAATGATTATTTGAGGAAAATCATAGTCTCTCTGGCAACTTTTAAGAAACTTTCAGCTGACATTAATAAAAACATTTTTCAATTTAAGCTTGAAGGCCACATCTTTCTTTATCTTTGTCGACTTACTCATATAATAGATAAAAAAATTTGCAAAATATTGCAATATTGGAAGTGCTCCTACCTAAAATAAAACTATTTTTTTGTGGAGACCAGTGATAATTTTATATATAATGCTGTGGAGACTTATAAGTCTTACCGTTGCCAAAACCAGCTAAAACTGTTGCCAAAATCTAGAAGGGATTAAAAAAGAAACTGCAATATTTATAGGGACAAAAACTTATTTAACCCAAAAATATTTTAATAAATAATATGAATTTATTTTTAAAATAAATAAATATAATGATTTATTTTTTTAATAATTATCCATAACATAATTAAAATATATTTATGAGAAGGGGAAAATAAGAAACTAATAAATGAACATATAATTTAAGACTTATTAAAAAAAAGTTAACCTTACATTAAAACAAATTAACCTTTCCTACACGGCAAACTAGTAACAGTAATATTAGAAGTTAATGTTTTTTTTTTAATCAACTACTCAACTTAATCTTTTATATTATAAAAGGAGAAGTTTCTTAGTTGTTTTGGTATATTAAGTTAGAGAAATGGGTAAGTGGTTAACTTTAGTGATTTTGGCCCTTGTTGTAGTTGCTACAAGTGCAAGAATTATGCTAGCTGAAGAAGAGAATTTGAGAGACAAGATGAATAAAATTGATGGTGGAATAGCTAATGGAGGAAGTGGAATAAATGAACATCATTTAACTTACGTCGCGGATGATAACGGGTATCAAGACACTGAATTCGAAGTTCCTAGAATCGAAGTTGTTATTCAACCTTGAGTGATTACTTACCATGGAATTTAATTTTCTTAAATAAATAAAATAATGTTTGGAGTCTTTTATTTTATCACAATAAATTAAAATAAACTTGTTTTGTAATAAAATATGTTATTTTAATATATTATACTAAATTAAGTTATGCTTCTCTCTCAAACTGTTTGTTATATTTTATTTTTCTAGTTCACATATTTCTAATATGAATTGTAAAAAAAAAGAAAAAAGAGAAAATGGGAAACACAACAATATATAATAAAACAAAATCTTTATAATATAATTTTGATAAGAAAAATCTTAAAATTTTAATAAAAACATAATACAAAGTAACTCACAATTAAATACATTCTCCATCTATCTTAAACAATTTAATTATTAAATTGATGTTTGAATTTTAATTCTAAAATTAATGGGATATCCAAGTGTTTGCACCATACTGGTGTGGTACACACAT
Source organism: Vicia villosa (assembly GCF_029867415.1). Taxonomy (NCBI): domain Eukaryota; kingdom Viridiplantae; phylum Streptophyta; class Magnoliopsida; order Fabales; family Fabaceae; genus Vicia; species Vicia villosa. The sequence goes on from NC_081180.1 coordinate 181,007,239, forward strand.
TTTTTTTTTAAAAATATAAATAAAAAATTAAATTGTTTTATCAAAATAATTTATTATTTAAAAAAATACATATTTTTAATGTAATACCCCGATCTTTCGACACCGGTAATTATCATTTAATTGGTTAAATGATAAAGAGATGGTACATTGGTCTTATTCCAATTGGATGAGTAGCATGTATACCTATATACTAAGTGTGATCATAAGTGAGTGGATTAGTTAGAATGTAACCAATGGTAAAGTGGTAAATATGGATTAGTTGGAGGGCATAAGGGACATTGGATTCTATTTGCATGAATATAAGGATTTGTTTGGCTTATGAATCAGATTTTATGAGTGGAATAGAGAGAGAGAGAGAGAATGAATAGAAACTCATATTCATCTCCATCTTCATTTTTGCAACTCACGACAACCTCCACTAAATCGGCCATAACTTTCTGCTCACAACTCCAAATTAGGTAATTCTTGAAGTTTTGGATTCTAAACGAAATTTCCTTCGATTTGATACATTAATTCATCTCTGAAAGTGTTTTATTGAAGGCAAAAATCAAGTTTGAAGATTGCTGATTCATGCTGAATGTGGATATGAGCGTGGTTACGAATTTGATGAAGAAGGAGGTGAAGTTTGACCAAGAGAAGAGTTCAATGGCTGCATGAGCTTCATCTTAACCTCTATTAATCCAAGGTGAGTCTTATAGATAGGAACTTGGGTAGGAATTGGGGTTTATGAAATTGTATGTTTGGGACAAGGGTTAGTGAGATTATGTGATATAATTGTCCTATGATCCTCCCTAGTGCATGATTATGCTACAACTGATGCAATATTATATGCAACTAACTCAATTTCATATTATATGATGTTCATGGTGAATGCATGTTGGAAATTTAGGATTTTGGGGACTGGTTGTGTAATTTGCGTTTTTCTGGTTTTTCTGAATGCTGATGAGTTCGCGTAGCGAACGTTTTAACGTAGCGAACTAGTAGCGAACTTGCCTGTGCTGAAGAGAGGTTTACTTCGGTTTGGGTTCGCTTTAGCGAACTCCTCCTGACAGCAAATTGTAATAACACTAAAATTTGTATAACTTGAGATCGGTAACTCGAAACGGAGCCCGATCAGAAACGTTGGAAAGGTTATCCATTAATCTACGTTATTATGACATTTGTGCTAAGACTGATATGAGTGACTGAAGTAAGGGTTTTAATTGGTGTTTAAACATTAAGTTATGAGAGGATTTTTGCAAATGATATATACATGATCCGTCTGAAGAATGAATAATTACATACAAGTGGAAATGACAATAAGAATTCCTTCTCTACTTTATTTAAGCTCCTTCCCTAAATTTTTTCTTTATAAATTTAGTACAGTAGCCTCGCTTTTCTGCAAGTTTTAATTTGCCTCTTTAATAATATGAATATTTATAGCCTAAACTTTAATTTAGTAATATATGTTAAAAAAACTAGTTAAGTAAGGAAGTAAGACAATTAAATTTTTTTTCAAAAAATAATCCTGTTAAAAATAAAAAGTATATTTTATTTTTTAATATCCAACTTTTTTTTATCTAAATATTTTTTTCAATCAAAACATACCAATTATTAAATATGAATGTAAATCGAGTCTAAATTGCATACGAACTATAATTACATTAAATATTTTAATTTTTTGAGAGTTGTATATTGTCAAACCTAATATCTATCGCATATCAAAACAAATTTTGAATTGTGACTATGCTCTACTTATGCTCTACTTTTTCTAATGAAACATTGTTCTTAGTTGTTTGTACCTTTTATTTAAAAGTATAATTCACTACTTGTTACTCTCTTACTTTTCACACACACAAGGAAATGGATGAAGAGAAAAAAAAGCAAAAATAACGATTGTTTTAGATTATCTATATCTAACACATATTTATAGATAATCTAATGAGATCAATTATTTTTGTTTTAGATTATCTATAGATATGTGTTAGATATGTGTTTTAGATAATCTAACGTGGTTTAGAAAAAAAAAGCCAAAATAATGATTGTGTTAGATATGGATCGACTTTGATGAGATCAATTGTTAGATATGTGTTTAAGATTTCATAAGCCACTACGAACCACATCGACCACAACAATATTTAGCTTTTCCATGCACATGATGAAGAAGTGAGCAATAGATAGCCATCTTGACGAAGATTGTATAAGGTTTTAAGGATATAATTATATTTATCTTTTACATAATAGAAATCGAGAAAGTGGTAACACAATGTATGATAAAATGAATGATTATTTGAGGAAAATCATAGTCTCTCAGGCAGCTTTTAAGAAACTTCAAGCTAACATTAATAAAAACATTTTTCAATTTAAGCTTGAAGGCCACATATTTTTTTTTATCTTTGTCGACTTACGCATGTAATGAATACTAAAAATTGCAATATTATAAGTGCTCCTACCTAAAATAAAACCATTTTTTGTGGGGACCAATGACAATTTTATATATAATGTTGTAAGACTTATAGGCCTCAAAGCCTTAAACATGGTTGATCTTTCTAATTTAAAATATAAGAATATTTTAATAAGGGTTAATAGTCATTTACCTCCCTCCAATATAAACGTGTTTTAATTTATCCTCTTTAAATAATTTTTTTTTAAAATTCTTTAAAATATTAAAATTCTAAGTTTTTTGCCCTCTAGATGGCAAAATTACCCCCTGTAAAAATTTATTTTTTAATTTATCACCCTAGTTTTTACACACTTAGGGGGTATTTAAAATTTCTTTTAAATGATATAAATTAAAACACGCCTATATTGCAGGAAGGTAAATCACTATTAACCTTTTTAATAAATAATATAAATTTATTTAAAAATAAATAAATATAAAGATTTACTTTTTCATGATTGTCCATAACAAAATGAAAATATATTTATGAGAAGGAGAAAATAAGAAACTAATCAATGAACAATTTAATTTAAGACAATTTAAAAAAAGTTAACCTTACATTAAATCAAAATTAACCTTTCCTACACGACAACCTATTAACAGTAATATCAAAAGTTAATTCCATTTTTAATCATCTACTCAACTTGATCTCCTATATTATAAAAGGAGAAGTATGTTAGTTGTTTTGGTATATTAAGTTAGAGAAATGGGTAAGTGGTTAATTTTAGTGATTTTGACCTTTGTTGTAGTTGCTACAAATGCAAGAATTATGCTGCCTGAAGAAGAGGATTTGAAAGACCAGATGAATAATATTGGTGGTGGAATAGCTGAAGGAGGCGGTGGAATAAATGAACCCTGTTTTACTTACAATCATGATGAATACGGGTGTCAACCTAAATTCGTAGTCCCTAAAATCGAAGTTGAAGGAGGCGGTGGAATAAATGAACCTTATTTTACTTACAATCCTGATGAATACGGATATCAACCTACATTCATAGTCTCAATTGTTGGTCAACCTTGAGTGATAAGTTACTTATTATAGAATTTACTTTTTTAAATAAATAAAATAATGTTTGGAGTCTTTTATTTTATTACAATGTATTAAAAATAATCTTGTTTTGTAATAGAATATGTCATTTCAATATATAACACTGAATTAAGTTAATGCTTCTCTTTCAAAGTCATTCTTATTTTATTTTCTATTTTACATATTTTTAATGTGAATGGTGGAAAAAACTAAAAAAAAAAAAACTAAAAACCAAGAAAAAATAAGAAACACACCAATATATAATGAAACAAAATCTTTGTAATATGATTTTGATAAGAAAATATTTTAAAATTTCATGAATAGACAATATTGTTTATAGTTAAATGTAAATGTGTTAGAATAATAATGCAAGTGTGAGTAAGTGAAAAAATAGTTTCACATTAGATATGAATGAGATGACTTGAGCATTTATAAGTGGGAGAATCCAGGGACGGATTCAAAAAATTTTGTTAGTAAGGGCAATATTATAATATTATAATGGTATGATAAATATTTTTTTAAAAATATAAATAAATTTATAACCATTTAAATAATAAAATGAGAACATTATTATTTAACCAATGTAAAAGATACCAAAAAAAAAGTATTATTAATGAACATTTTACTATTGTTATTGTGAGGTTCGAAGTAAATTCTATAAAAATTATAGGTTAAATTATAGTTTTGGTCCCTCTGTTTTGGGTTTTCCACGATTTTGGTCCCTCTATTTTTTTTTTAAACAGTTTTGGTCTCCCATCCCAATTTTGATGCAACTGTGCATGCACTGTTCATGTACGGACATGTACTGTTCATGCACTGTTCATGGACAAAATTGGGATGGGGGACCAAAACTGTTTAAAAAGAAAATAGGGGGACCAAAATCGTGAAAAACCTAAAACAGGGGGACCAAAACTGTAATTTAGCCAAAATTATATGACTAACCTCTCACTAATACTACAAATTTATATTAAAATATAAAAATTATATTAAATTCACCTATAAAAAAATATGATAAAATATAATGTAGCAATAGTCATATAAAAAAATAAATAGTTCCAAACTTAAAAATACAACAAAATCATAATTTATTTAATCTAAATTTAAATAAATACATTATATTTTTATTTATATTGAAGGAATTATATTCAGTTTTTTATTAGATATGTTACTGTTTTCTTTTAATATATGTGACAAATGTCAAATAGTCATTGAAATAATAGTCATTGAAATAGGAACATGTAGAGTAGAGGAAACTCTTCTCAATTAATGATGAGTTTATATTTAGTGGGGTCAGTCCACAATTTTAATTTTAGTTAGCATAAAGTAAAATGTAGTATGGGTTTTCGTGGAATTAGTGATTTCAACTTGAGCCTCCTTGGAAAATATTATTGGAGCCTTCTGACAGATGAAAACTCTTTGCTCGCAAAGGTCTTCAAAGGTAGGCACTATCCTCGTAGTTCCATAATGGAAAGCTCTATTGACTTTGGCCCAAGTTATTCTTGGAGGAGTATCCTAAGTGCGCGAGATCTAATTAGTAAGGGAGCTCGGTGGAAGATAGGAAATGGTGAGAAGGTGGTGGTATTAAACACAGCTGGATTCCGGAGAATCCGGGTTTCAAAATTCTAGGGGAGGTGCGTGGTATTGATAGGGAGTCCAAAGTGAAAGATCTCATTGATAGTGACTTAGGCACTTGAAACAAGGATTTAATCTTTGCTAGCTTTGATCCCTCACAAGCAAAACAAATTATCAGTATCCCTCTTTCCTTCAGGAATGCGGAAGACAGAATAATCTGGCATTATGAGGGGAGTGGAGAATTTTCTGTTCAATCTGCCTACCACCTTAGCTTGCAGAACAAAGTTGCTAATAGTCCAGGCCCATCAAGCATTCCGTATCAAAAATTATGGAAAGAGATTTGGAGAGCCCATGTTCATACAAGGACACGAAACTTTCTTTGGAGACTGGCGAAAAATATCCCCCCCTCAAAGGACAACCTTATCAAAAAAGGTATCAGACTTGAAAATTCATGCTCCTTTTGTCAGTCTGCTCCCAAATCTACCCACCACCTTTTCATGGATTGCGAGTTTTCAAAAACTATCTTCTTTTCTTCTATCATTAGTTACCACATCCCTCATAATTTGGATCTCAATGTGTGGCTGAAGAATTATTTTACTTGTGGTGACATGCTTAGCACCAACTGATTTGTTCCATGCTTCATAAGATTTGGAATGCGCGCAATTTAATCTTGTACCAACAGAAGCAGACGGAGCCATTCAAAGTGGCTGAAGATGCTCTTGATTCTGTGTCAGAATTCAACAAACAGAACCTTGAGCTTAGCATCAAAAACCACATTCTCATGAAACCTGTTTTGAATTATGTTCCAAATAATGTCCATATTTTACAGGTTGACGCATGAATTGGATCGGAAGACTTTGTCTCTTATGGATGTATCATTAAAAATCCGGCCATGGAGACTATTTTGACAGTGTGCATAAAAGAGCAAATTTCAGTGGTTGCGGAGGTGGCAAAATCCTTGCGATTAGGTGGTGTCTTTCGCTGGCCATTGATCTGAGTCTGGAGAGAATCATAATTCAGTCGGACTCCCTCTTAGCTGTTGACTGCATCAACTTGGTTACCGTCAATGCTGTCTTAGAGCCCGTCGCAGCAGACTGTCGCTTTTTGTTGGGTAAATTCCCTTTGGGTTCTGTCATGTTTTTAAGTAGAACTTTCAATCCTGGTGCTCATAACTTAGTGGAGCTGGGGAAGTTGTATGGTTCTAAAACCTAGATTGGAGGCTTTCCCAATGAGGAGCCTTTGTTTTGTAACCATGTTTTTGTTTCTTCTTAATGAAATGGTCTTCCTGTCCAAAAAAGAGTAAAATGAAGTATACTAACCAACACAGAGATTGGAAAATAATGGGGGCAGGTGCCCCCAAATATATTGCCTTAGATTCATTCTTGAGAGAACTCACTCACCTATCACCTTAAGGTTTTAGGTGAATAAGTGGTGTGTCTCTTACAAAGGTGTCTAGTCATACATTATGTATCAACGGTCTTTAGTGAAAAATTCATCTAACAAATGGTATCAGAGCCTATAGGAATGTGGTGACTTATAAGTGGAATAACCCACTCACCTATCACTTAAAGGTTTTAGGTGAATAAGTGGTGTGTCTCTCACAAATGTGTCTAGTCCTACAATGTGTATCAATGCTCCCTAGTGAAAAATCTCCCCTAACAAATGGTATCAGAGCCTATAGCAATATGGTGACTTATAAGTGGGAGAATCCACTCACCTACCACCTAAAGGTTTTAGGTGAATAAGTGGTGTGTCTCTGATGTAACACCCTTCTAAACCCCCGCGGAAATATAATAAAATCAGAGTAATAAAACAGCAAGGATGCTACAATTATTAAAATAAGTAAAAATACCAAGTCGATTGTCATGCTTTATTAGAATTTAACCAATATCAAACATGTGTTTAGCACAGCGAAACTTAATTTAACAATATTAGGAAACATATCCAAACAAATAATCGATACATAATCCATAACCAAAATGGAAACAATGTATATTAAGTAATACTAAGACTATCGATCCCAGTGTTACAATCAGAGCATGACTCGACACGAACTACGGGCTAGCTTACAAGCTATCTTCACCCAAATCAAGAAGCTGCTACATCCTTAATCTGAAATCATCAAAGTAAGGGTGAGTTTCATTCAAATTACTAAGCATTATGCAATCATAATCAATAAAATCTCATAGCAATTATCTGAAGGATAGAAAAACACTTAGAAAGGGGGGTTTGAATAAGTGTAGTGTAAAAACTTGAACGATAAAAACAATTTGCACAGTTATTTTTATCCTGGTTCGTTGTTAACTAAACTACTCCAGTCCACCCCCACGGAGTGATTTACCTCACCTGAGGATTTAATCCACTAATCGCAACAGATTACAATGGTTTTCCACTTAGTCCGCGACTAAGTCTTCTAGAGTATCCTGATCACAACCTGATCACTCTAGGAACAAATGCTTAGACACAAGCTAAGACTTTCTTAGAGTATCCTGACCACCATGTGATCACTCTAATTACAACTGCTTAGACACAAGCTAAGACTTCCTAGAGTATCCTGATCAACACTTGATCACTCTAGTTACTTACAAATTAATGTAATCAATTCTAAGAGTATTACAAATGCTTCTGAAAAGCTATAATCACAACAGTGATATTTCTCTTAACGTTTAAGCTTAATCTCACAAATATATTACAACAGCAATGTAGTGAGCTTTGATGAAGATAAAGTTTGAGAGCTTTGATTTGAACAGCGTTTTAGCAAGTTAATATTCACAGAAATCGTCAACCTTGCTTCTCATCAGAACTTCATATATATAGGCACTTGAGAAGATGACCGTTGGGAGCATTTAATGCTTTGCGTATTTCGTACATCATTGCATTTAATGTTTCACGCTTTTGTCAACTACCTCGAGCCTTGTTCACGCTGTGTCTACTGACGTTGCCTTTAATAGCTTCCAACGTTCCTTTTGTCAGTCAGCGTAGCCTGCCACTTGTACTTGCTTCTGATCTGATGTTTGTGAATACAACGTTTGAATATCATCAAAGTGAAACAGCTTGGTGCATAGCATCTTCTTGTCTTCTGACCTTGAAGTGCTTCTGAGCGTGATACCATGAGAACTTCAGTGCTTCTGCTTCTGAACAAGTTCTTCTGATGCTTCCATAGACCCATGTTCTGATTCTGCCTTGACCATCTTCTGATGTCTTGCCAAACCATGTTCTGATGTTGCATGCTGAACCTTCTGAGTCAAAGCTTCTGAGCGCTGATTTGTGCATACTCTTTATATATTTCCTGAAAGGGAAATTGCAACGTATTAGAGTACCACATTATCTCACACAAAATTCATATCCTTGTTATCATCAAAACTAAGAATATTGATCAGAACAATTCTTGTTCTAACAATCTCCCCCTTTTTGATGATGACAAAAACATATATAAATGATATGAATTTGCGATCAGAAAGAGCAGACGGCTAAAGACAATTACACAGCTAAAGTATAAGCATGTGAATATGTCTCCCCCTGAGATTAACAATCTCCCCCTGAGATGAATAATCTTTCCCTGAAATTAATACTAGAAGAATTTTATAAATAAAAGACTTCCCTGAGTATTTCAGTAGAGACGTTCACATATGCTTGATCTTCAGAACATTCATGACTTCTGATTTCTGCTTCCATAGGACAGCTTCAGAACATTGAATTTCTTTAGATCCTCAGAACATTCACAGCTTCTGATTCCTGCTTCCATCGGACAGCTTCAGAACTTGAATTTCTCTGATCTTCAGAACATTCCCAGCTTCTGATTCTTGCTTCCATCGGACAGCTTCAAAACTTGAATTTCTTTGATCTTCAGAACATTCGCAGCTTCTGATTCTTGCTTCCATTGGGACAGCTTCAGAGCTTGAATTTCTTCTTATATCACTTCATGCTAGTTTGTATCAGAACATTGTTGAATGTACCAGAGCATCATCAGAGCATCTCTACATCCTGAAATGTTACAGAACAAAACTAAACGACAAAAGTCAACATGAATGAGTCAGAACATAGAATATGTTTCAGAACACGTAATATGTATCAGAGCCATATAGAATGTATCAGAACAAATAGACATAATGTTTCAGATCATATTCTATCATCAGAATATCTGAACATCTTCCTTCTTGCTTCTGATTTTGAAGCTTCATAGCACTCAGCTTGCTTCAAGAATCCAAGAGCTTGATTCATCTTGTTGCTTCTTATGTTGATCTTGAGTCTTCAATTCCTGCAACAACACAACTTAAAGCATAGAACTTTGCAAGTTCTGTTAGTAACGTGGGGTCTTTTACCCTGTAACTGATAATATTAATCAGATCATTTATCATATATTTTCTCCCCCTTTTTGTCATAACATCAAAAAGAATATAAAAGATTCAGATGTAGAAAGCGACAAAGGAAAGAAACAGAATTAAGCTTTTCATTGATTAAGCAAACAGAATTACAAAAGATGTATGCAGAACAAGCAAATGCAACAAACAAAGAAAACTACAAGGACTTAAAGACTACAACCCTAGCTTAGACATAATCTTAGCTAACATATCATGAATCCCTGCGGTGCTCTCAGTTTGTCTAGCCATGAAAGCTTGAAACTCTGCATGCTTGTCCAGACTAGAACCTCCACTGGAAGAGAATGCATGAATTCAAGGAGGAAGTGAGAGACAGTTCACAGGAAGAGAGCTAATGTCTCAAACGGGGGTTTCCCTTAACATAGAAGTCAAGAACATGATGCTTAACTTCATCCAATATATCAAGAAAGTCTTCTTCCTTTGGATAAATGTTGATAACAGCATCACATAAGAGATCTGACTTGAGACTTCTTGGAATCTTGAGAGATCCGTCTTGAAATCAATGTCAGCGATCCCCGAGATTTGTTTCTCAACCTGGAACCAGACAACCCTTCCAACCGTTCTATTCAAATAGATCGACCACCCTTGAGCCTTCGTCTTCGTTTTTGGTTTGAAACCATAAGCACCCAAGTCATCAGAGTCCATAGAAGATTTACACAAAACTTCCATTTCTGATGGAGGAATGGAGCAAGTTTTCAGTGGAGAAACCTCTTGAGAGGAACTTGAAGACGGATTCATGGTGAATGCTAGGTTGAAGATGAATAAACTAGGGTTTATGCAAAATGCAGATAAAGAGAGAGAGAGAGAGAAATAAATAGAGGGAAAAGAAACGTTTGAAGAGTATAAAAAGAAAAAAAATAAACTGAAATGATGAATGGCATTCAATGTTACGTGATAAGAGGAGAGAGACTTATGACAAATGAAGTGATTAGCACAGTTACCTAAGTAGGCGTCCCCTCAACTGCACGCACGCTTGTCCAGAAATAGTGAACACGTGTTTACCATCTAGAAAGCCAGTTACAGCTATTTTACTTTTAAAGAGATTCTGAGTCAACTTAGACAATGAAACGTTAGTAATAACAGAATCACTACTTCTAATTGATTACAATCAGAACTTCTTATAAAAGACTAATCCAATCTCATTTCAGAAGATACTCATACATAAGATCTTCTCATCTTCTCATTCTGGGCATAAATCCATACTGATATTCTTCAGAATGAACTTAAACTTATCTTCAGCAAGGGGTTTTGTAAAGATATCAGCCCATTGATGGTCTGTATCCCCAAAGTTTAAAGATATAATACCCTTCTGAACATAGTCCCTTATGAAATGATGTTTAATCTCAATATGTTTAGCTTTTGAATGTAAGATAGGATTCTTAGATAAACATATAGCAGAAGTATTATCATAGAAAATAGGAATGTTACTCTCATATATCTGATAATCTTCTAGCTGACTTCTCATCTAGAGCATTTGTGTGCTACAACCAGCAGCAGCAACATATTCTGCTTCTGTTGTTGAGAGGGAAATTGTAGCTTGCTTCTTGCTGTACCATGAGATCAGATGACTTCCAAGAAATTGACAACTTCCAGAAGTGCTCTTCCTTTCAATTCTATCTCCAGCATAGTCAGCATCACAGAATCCTACTAAGTTGTATTCTTTGGATCTTCTGTAAACTAAACCAACATTAGTAGTACCTTTCAGATACCTCAGAATTCTCTTAACCGCAGTTAAATGAGATTCTCTCGGATCTGATTGGAATCTAGCACACAAACAAACACTGAAGAGAATGTCAGGTCTAGAAGCAGTTAGGTATAGAAGAGATCCAATCATACCTCTGTACAACTTCTGATCTACCTTCTTACTTACCTCATCCTTACCTAGGACACATGTTGGATGCATAGGAGTTTTGGCTTCCTTACTTTCAGAAAGATTAAACTTCTTCAGAAGTTCTTTCACATACTTCGTTTGATGAACATAGGTTCCATCAGAGGTTTGGTTGATTTGAATCCCAAGGAAATACTTGAGTTCTCCCATCATGCTCATTTCAAATTCAGCCTGCATAGACTCAGCAAACTCCTTTCCAAGTGTAGCATTAGATGTTCCAAAGATGATATCATCAACATATATTTGACATATTAAAATATCCTTTTTAAAGGTTTTACAAAAGAGAGTAGTGTCCACTTTTCCTCTAGTGAAACCATTTTCCAGAAGGAAAGAACTTAAACGTTCATACCAAGCTCTCGGAGCTTGCTTCAATCCGTATAATGATTTCTTTAATTTAAAAACATGATTTGGAGACTTGGAGTCTTCAAAACCAGGAGGTTGATGGACATAAACTTCTTCATCTATATAACCATTTAAGAAGGCACTCTTGACATCCATCTGATAAAGAGTGATGTTATGTTGAGTGGCAAAAGAAATTAATAGACGAATAGATTCTAACCTGGCCACTGGTGCAAAGGTTTCTGTGTAGTCAATCCCTTCTTGCTGACTATAACCTTGAGCAACCAGTCTGGCTTTGTTTCTTACCACTTCTCCCTTCTCGCTTAGCTTGTTTCTGAACACCCACTTAGTGCCGATGATGTTAAATCCTTTTGGTCTAGGAACCAAGTCCCATACATCATTCCTTGTAAACTGATTTAGTTCTTCTTGCATAAAAATTATCCAGTCTGGATCTTCTAGAGCTTGATCAACAGAAGTTGGCTCGATCAAAGAAACAAGACCTAATTGACATTCTGCATTGTTCTTAAGGAATGCCCTTGTTCTGATGGGATCATCTTTCTTTCCAAGGATCACATCTTCTGAATGGGCTAAAGCAAGTCTAGGTGATCTTCTGACTGTTGGCTCTTCAGAAATCCTGAGATTCTCTAAAGATGCAGCAACTTGATCTTCTGATCCATTGCTTCTGAGACTGCCAGCTTCTGCAGCTTTGCTTCTTGGTTCTACTGCTTCTGATATATCAATATCAAAATCTGCAAAATTCTCAAACTGCTTTGGTTTTTCAAGACCAAGCTTATCATCAAACCTGATATTGATTGATTCTTCTACAATCAATGTTTCAGTATTGTATACTCTGTAGCCTTTAGAGCGTTCAGAATATCCAAGAAGGAAACACTTTTGTGCTTTAGAATCAAACTTACCAAGATGATCTTTAGTATTCAGAATAAAACATACACATCCAAAAGGATGGAAATAAGAAATGTTGGGCTTTCTGTTCTTCCACAATTCATAAGGAGTCTTATTTAGAATAGGTCTGATAGAGATTCTATTCTGAATATAACACGCAGTGTTTATAGCTTCTGCCCAGAAATGCTTAGCCATATTGGTTTCATTGATCATGGTTCTGGCCATTTCTTGTAGAGTCCTATTCTTTCGCTCTACAACTCCATTTTGCTGTGGAGTTCTAGGGCAAGAGAAATCATGGCCAATACCATTTTCTTTGAAGAACTCCTCAAAGAATTTGTTCTCAAATTCACCACCATGATCACTTCTGACCTTTATGATCTTGCACTCCTTCTCAGATTGGATCTGAGTGCAGAATTCAAAGAACACTGAATGAGACTCATCCTTGTGTTTCAAGAACTTTACCCATGTCCAGCGGCTATAATCATCTACGATGACTAGTCCATATTTCTTCCCTCTGACAGAAGCTGTTTTGACTGGGCCAAACAGATCAATGTGCAAGAGTTCTAACGGCCTTGAGGTAGACACAACATTCTTAGACTTGAATGCAGGTTTGGAGAACTTGCCCTTCTGACATGCTTCACAAAGAGCATCTGATTTGTATTTCAGATTTGGGAGTCCTCTGACCAGATTTAGTTTGTTAATCTGAGAAATCTTTCTCAAAATAACATGTCCTAATCTTCTGTGCCAGACCCATTGCTCCTCAGAAACAGACATAAGACAAGTCACCTTCTGCTTCTCAAGATCAGAAAGATCAATCTTATAAATGTTGTTCTTTCTCTTGCCTGTAAATAGGATTGAGCCATCCTTCTGACTTACAGCCTTGCAAGACTTTTGATTGAAGATTATATCATAACCATTGTCACTTAATTGACTTATGGACAATAAGTTATGCGTTAATCCTTCTACAAGAAGTACATTAGATATGGAAGGAGAGTTACCAAGACTTATGGTTCCAGAGCCAATGATTTTGCCCTTCTGATCTCCTCCAAACTTGACTACTCCACCTGGCTTAAGCACCAGGTCTTGGAATGTAGACCTTCTTCCCGTCATGTGTCGCGAGCACCCAGAGTCCAGGTACCATGACATTTTGCTTTTTGTCCTCTTTGCCGCCAAGGATATCTGCAACAGAAATTATCTTCTCCTTAGGTACCCACAATTTCTTGGGTCCTTTCTTGTTAGTTCTCCTCAAGTTCTGATTGAACTTGGGTTTAGCAAAATATTTAACAGGAGGAACAACATGATATTCTTTAGGTTTGTCAGCATGATATTTCTTAGGATGTGTCACATGCTTCTTGGTGTGAACAGTGTTAAAACTCTGTGCATGTGAGGTGAGTCTAATATCATGTGCATGGCCATATTTGAACTGATCATACAATGGCTTGTACGTGATCTTCAGATCATCAATAGGTTCAAATTTATGTGAGGAATCACCCTCATAGCCAAAACCAAACCTTTTGTTTCCAGAAACACCATATATCATAGAAGCAAGATGACTTCTCCCAATACTTCTAGATAAGAACTTTCTGAAGCTCGAGTCATATTCTTTCAGAATATGATTCATGCTAGGAATGGATTTTTCTGTCTCAGAAGGAGATCCACTTTCTTTGGATAGATTTAAAACTTTTTCCTTCAGTTCAGAATTTTCCAATTCCAGCTTCTTAGTTTCAAATTCAAACTGCTTTTTCAGCTTTTTGTATTTGATACTAAGATGAGCCTTGAGTTCCAGAAGTTCTGTTAAACTGGAAACTAACTCTTCTCTAGATAGTTCAGAAAATACCTCTTCAGAATCTGATTCTGATGTAGATTCTGATCCATCATCTTCTGTAGCCATCAGCGCGAAGTTGGCTTGCTCTTCTTCAGAGTCTGATTCTGATTCTGATTCCGAATCATCCCATGTTGCCATAAGACCTTTCTTCTTATGAAACTTCTTCTTGGGATTCTCCTTCTGAAGTTTTGAACACTCGTTCTTGTAATGTCCAGGCTCATTGCACTCATAGCAAACAACCTTCTTCTTGTCAGATCTTCTGTCACCAGAAGATTCTCCTCGTTCAAATTTCTAGAGTATCCTGATCAACACTTGATCACTCTGGTTACTTAAAAATTAATGTAATCAATTCTAAGAGTATTACAAATGCTTCTGAAAAGCTATAATCACAACAGTGATATTTCTCTTAACGTTTAAGCTTAATCTCACTAATATATTACAACAACAATGTAGTGAGCTTTGATGAAGATGAAGTTTGAGAGCTTTGATTTGAACAACGTTTTAGCAAGTTAATATTCACAGAAATTGTCAACCTTGCTTCTCATCAGAACTTCATATATATAGGCACTTGAGAAGATGACCGTTGGGAGCATTTAATGCTTTGCGTATTCCGTACAACATTGCATTTAATGTTTCACGCTCTTGTCAACTACCTCGAGCCTTGTTCACGCCGTGTCTACCGATGTTGCCTTTAATAGCTTCCAACGTTCCTTTTGTCAGTCAGCGTAGCCTGCCACTTGTACTTGCTTCTGATCTGATGTTTGTGAATACAACGTTTGAATATCATCAGAGTCAAACAGCTTGGTGCATAACATCTTCTTGTCTTCTGACCTTGAAGTGCTTCTGAGCGTGATACCATGAGAACTTCAGTGCTTCTGCTTTTGAACTCAAGTTCTTCTGATGCTTCCATAGACCCATGTTCTGATTCTGCCTTGACCATCTTCTGATGTCTTGCCAGACCATGTTCTGATGTTGCATGCTGAACCTTCTGAGTCAAAGCTTCTGAGCGCTGATTTGTGCATACTCTTTATATATTTCCTGAAAGGGAAATTGCAACGTATTAGAGTACCACATTATCTCACACAAAATTCATATCCTTGTTATCATCAAAACTTAGAATATTGATCAGAACAATTTAATCAGCCACTGCCCGTATTATTACTTTATCAGATAAAGCATCTCATTAGCTTCGCAACGCCCAAAACGGCACATAAATCGGATCAAAAGTTATGGGTTTTTGAAAATAAAACATTTTTAGAAAAAATGCTGCAGAACCCGGTTCGTCCCACATGGGAACCGGTTCCTGCTTGCTTCCTAAAACACGCCTCAGGTTTTTACTATAGGGAACCGGGTTGTCCCTATCTGGGAACCGGTTCCCAGCAACCCAGAATCCACATGCCTCTGTTTTTATAAGGGGGAACCGGTTCGTCCCACATGGGAACCGGTTCCTACGTACCTGCACAGCCAATTTCACCATTTTGACAGCATTTACCTTATCCCATTTCCCAATTTCAGGTACATACGAACATAGCATACAAATACCATCAATTTTCACATCATCACATGTTTCAGACAAGTTTTATACAAGTATTAACAACATATATCATGAGTATTAACAAAATCATGTAATTCATACAATTTCATCAAAACCTAACAAAATTCCCAAACCCGACACGTACGATTGGACTAGGCAACAATCCTAATCAATCCTACTACCTACAATCGCATAAGGATCACTAACCCGAAGAATCCCCCCTTACCTCAGAGTCGAATCTTCGAAGATCTTCTTCCCCTTTGGCTCTTCTCTGTTTCACGTGTTCTTCAGTTCTCAGACTCTGTCTTTTTTGCTTCTACTTCCTCTTTTCCCAATTCCCTTTATTTTATGAAAATTAAAATAAAATATTATAATGGGCTTGCTTAGTTAACACCCCCTTCTACTAACCACCACTTTAAGCCCAATGCCAATATTTCCTCATTTTCCAAAAATTATTAATTCTAATGATTTAATTAAAAAAAATAATTAAATTAATGAACAAGAATTAACGGGGTGTTACAACTGATAAGTGTCAAATCTCAGTTAAGTGCCAAATAGAAATTAGTATTGTATATAATTTTGCGACATTTATCAACTCTTTTTACTCAACTTGGTTGTGAATGCCACCTTGACGAAGATTGTAGAAGGTTTTAAGGATATAATTATATTTATCTTTTACAGAATAGAAAACGAGAAAGTGGTAACACAATGCATGATAAAATGAATGATTATTTGAGGAAAATCATAGTCTCTCAGGCACCTTTTAAGAAACTTTCAACTGACATTAATAAAAATATTTTTCAATTTAAGCTTGAAGGCCACATCTTTCTTTATCTTTTTCGACTTACGCATGTAATGAATAATTTTTTTTAGCAAAATATTGCAATATTAGACACTAGTGCAGAAAGTACTTTTTACATTAGGCAAAAACTACTTTTTACATCGGATCTGGACCCGATGTAAAGCCAGGCGATGTAATAAGTCTGAGACATTTTACATCGGGCCAAGGCCCGATGTGAAAAATTAGCATACCACATCGGTTGAATTCAAATGTCTGATGTGAAAGATAATGCAATTTTTTTATAAAAAAAATATGCGCCATATTTTACATCGGGTATTCATTTTGCCCGATGTAATAGACGACCTTTTACATCGGTTGTTAGAAAGGCCCGATGTGACAAATCATGCCATTTTTTATGCGCCATATTTTACATCGGGTGTGCATTTTACCCGATGTAATAGACTACATTTTACATCGGATTTTAGCTGTTCCTGATGTAATAGAATACATTTTACATCGGTTTTTAATACGGCCCGATGTAATATCTTTTCTGGTTTTTAGCATAATTTGACTGTTATTCCAATTTTCCCTATTTTAATCTGTAATTTTTTTTACCTAATTTTCAATATAATATACAAATATCACACAGACCAATATAAGGTCGCTACTTTGCACATTGTTCAATAAATATAACATAACATAATTATAATGATTTACTTTTTCATGATTGTCCATAAAATAATTAAAATATATTTATGAGAAGGAGAAAATAAGAAACTAATAAATGAACTTATTAAAAAAAGTTAACCTTACATTAAATCAAATTAACCTTTCCTACACGACAACCTAGTAACAGTAATATCAAAAGTTAATTCCCTTTTTAATGATCTACTCAACTTGATTTCCTATATTATAAAAGGAGAAGCCTCTTAGTTGTTTGGGTATATTAAGTTAGGAAAATGGATACGTGGTTAATTTTAGCGGTTTGAGCCCTTGTTGTAGTCGCTACAAGTGCAAGAATAATGTAGTGGAGACTTATAAGCCTCAACGCCTTAAACATGGTTGATGTTTCAATTTTAAAATATATAAATATTTTAATATATAATATAAATTTATTTAAAAAAAATATAATGATTTTTTTAATGATTATCCATAACATAATTAAAATATATTTATGAGAAGAAGAAAATAAGAAACTAATAAATGAACATACAATTTAAGACTTACTAAAAAAAGTTAACCTTACATTAAAACAAATTAACCTTTCCTACACGGCAAACTAGTAACATTAATATTAGAAGTTAATGTTTTTTTAATCAACTACTCAACTTGATCTCCTATATTATAAAAGGAGAAGTCTGTTAGTTGTTTTGGTATATTAAGTTAAAGAAATGGGTAAGTGGTTAACTTTAGTGATTTTGGCCCTTGTTGTAGTTGCTACAAGTGCAAGAATTATGCTAGCTGAAGAAGAGAATTTGAGAGACAAGATAGATAACATTGGTGGTGGAATAGCTAATGGAGGAAGTGGAATAAATGAACATCATTTAACTTACGTCGCGGATGATAACGGGTATCAAGACACTGAATTCGAAGTTCCTAGAATCGAAGTTGTTATTCAACCTTGAGTGATTACTTACCATGGAATTTACTTTTCTTAAATAAATAAAAGGGTTAATACCTATTTTACCCCCTGCCATATGGAGCGTAGTTGAAAAACGCCCCTGCCAAAAAAAAAATTTCAAAAAGTGCCTCATAAAATTTCAAAAGTTTGTATTTGAACCTTTATCACGCCACATCATTAAAAAATCTGATGTGACAACTTTTTTTTAATTTATTTTTATTATTTTAATTACGTGGATTGCACAGGTGGCATTATTATTATTTTTTATTTAATTTAATGCCATGTGGCATTTTTATTATTATTATATTGTTTAGTTCTTCAAATATCAAAGTTTAAAAAATGGTCCCATGGGGTGTTGAACCCATGCACCATAGAATACATGTAAAACACCTTACCACTAGGCTACGCTTCACATTTTGTTTTATAATTGACTTAGCTAGTCTTAACGTTCCATAAGTGCTGTTTGTTTAATTACTATTTTCATTATTATTTAATATTAATACTATTGGTTAATAATTAATAGTTAATAGTTTATGTTATTAACTAATATTACTAAATTATAAAATAATAATTAATATTTATTTTATTATTAAAGTTAATTAAATTATAAAATAAAATAAATTAATATAAAATAATATTAATTAATAACATTAATAGTAAATTAAATTAAATAAAAATATTAATATAAATTGTTTAATTTAAATTAATTAACGTAAATATAACGTTAATAGTAAAATAATATTAAATAAACTAAATAAAAATAAAATAAATTAAATTAAACATAAACATTAAATTAAATTAAACTAATATTAATTAGAAAATATAAACTAAATTAAATTAATATAAACAAATATTAGTTAATAACGTTAACAGTAAAATAAATTAAATTAAATTAGATATAAACATTTATATAAAATCTTTAAATTAAATTTATTAAGTTAAATATAACGTTAAAAGTAAAATAACATTAATTAAATTAAATTACATATAAACCTTAATATAAACATTAAATTTAATTAAACTAATATTAATTAGAATATATAAACTAAATTAAATTAATATAAAAAAATATTAATTAATAACGTTAACAGTAAAATATAAATTAAAATAGTATTAATTATAAAATATAAATTAAATTAAACTAAATTAAATTAATATAAACTAATATTAGTTAAAATTTATTAATTTAGTTTATATTTTATAATTTAATTAAGTTAAACAGTAAAATAAATATTAATTATTATTTAATAATTTAACTAATATTATTTAATAACGTTAAAATTAACTAATAAATATTAACTAATAACTAATAGTTATTAACTAATAATATTAATATTAAGTAATAATGTAAACACTAACATTAATCTTAATAACGTAGCAGCAGCTAATATATACTGTCTAAGGGAATTATAGATCAGAAAACGTACTTCAGCTTAGTGGTAAAGTGTTTGGCATGTATTGTATGGTGCATGAGTTCAACACCCCATGGGACCATTTTTTAAACTTTGATATTTGAAGAATTAAACAATATAATAATAATAAAAATGCCACATGGCATTAAATTAAATAAAAAATAATAATAATGCCACCTGTGCAATCCACGTAATTAAAATAATAAAAATAAATTAAAAAAAAGTTGCCACATCAGATTTTTTAATGATGTGGCGTGATAAAGGTTCAAATACAAACTTTTGAAATTTTATGAGGCACTTTTTGAAACTTTTTTTTTTGCAGGGGGTTTTTCAACTACGCCCCATATGGCAGGGGGTAAAATAGGTATTAACCCTAAATAAAATAATGTTTGGAGTCTTTTATTTTATTACAATAAATTAAAAATAAACTTTTTTTGTAATAAAATATGTTATTGTAATATATTATACTAAATTAAGTTATGCTTCTCTCTCAAACTGTTTGTTATATTTTGTTTTTCTATTTCACATATTTCCAATATGAATTGTCGAAAAAAACAAAAAAAAATCAAGAAAAAAAAGGGAAACACAACAATATATAATAAAACAAAATCTTTGTAATATAATTTTGATAAGAAAAGTCTTAAAATTTTAATAAAAACATAGTACATTTCATGAATAGACAATGTAACTCACAATTAAATATAAATGGGCATCAATTCGTCATTCTCCATCTATCATAAACAATTTAATTATTAAATTGATGTTTAAATTATAATTCTAAAATTAACAGAATATCCAAGTGTTCGCATCATATTGGTGTTATACACACGTTTTTGTTTTAAAAATATAAATAAAAAAACTAAATTGTTTTATCCAAATAATTTATTATTTAAAAAAATACATAATTTTAAAATTAATTTTTTTTCACAAAATTGATTTACATCAATAATATATTAAAATAAAACTATAAGTAACATAAATACGAACATAGCATTTACCTTATCCCATTTCCCAATTTCAGGTACATACGAACATAGCATACAAATACCATCAATTTTCACATCATCACATGTTTCAGACAAGTTTTATACAAGTATTAACAGCATATATCATGAGTATTAACAAAATCATGTAATTCATACAATTTCATCAAAACCTAACAAAATTCCCAAACCCGACACGTACGATTGGACTAGGCAACAATCCTAATCAATCCTACTACCTACAATCGCATAAGGATCACTAACCCGAAGAATCCCCCCTTACCTCAGAGTCGAATCTTCGAAGATCTTCTTCCCCTTTGGCTCTTCTCTGTTTCACGTGTTCTTCAGTTCTCAGACTCTGTCTCTTTTGCTTCTACTTCCTCTTTTCCCAATTCCCTTTATTTTATGAAAATTAAAATAAAATATTATAATGGGCTTGCTTAGTTAACACCCCCTTCTACTAACCACCACTTTAAGCCCAATGCCAATATTTCCTCATTTTCCAAAAATTATTAATTCTAATAATTTAATTAAAAAAATAATTAAATTAATGAACAAGAATTAACGGGGTGTTACAACTCTCCCCCACTAAAAGAGTTTTCGTCCTCGAAAACATACCTCAAACGAAGAGTTCGGGATAGGAGTCCTTCATCTGACTCTCCAGTTCCCACGTAACATTTCCACCTGCAGCTCCTCCCCAAGCTACTCGGACTAAAGCTATCTCTTTACCACTTAGTTGCTTTAACTTCCGATCTTCAATTCTCATAGGCAACGCCCCAACTGTCATATTATCTCTCACTTGCACATCATCT
The DNA here is from genome assembly GCF_029867415.1 of Vicia villosa. Lineage (NCBI taxonomy): Eukaryota > Viridiplantae > Streptophyta > Magnoliopsida > Fabales > Fabaceae > Vicia > Vicia villosa. Next base: position 181,028,734 of record NC_081180.1, read on the forward strand.
ACTTGGATCACATCAGACGGATCCGCAATATATTTCCTCAATTGAGATACATGGAATACGTCATGTAGGTTTTTAAGTGTTGTCGGTAAAGCAATACGATAAGCCACCTCTCCTACTCTTTCCGTAATCTGAAACGGACCAATAAAACGTGGCGTCAACTTCCTTGACTTTAGTGCTCGACCAACACCCGTCGTAGGAGTCACCCTCAGAAACACATGATCTCCCTCTTGAAATTTAAGTGTTCTCCGCCTTTTATCATGATAGCTCTTCTGACGACTTTGAGAAGCCTTCATCTTCTCCTGAATCATCTTAATCTTTTCCGTCGTCTCTTGAACAATTTCTGGTCCGATCACTGCACTTTCACCAGATTCATACCAACATAGTGGTGTCCTACACCTCCTACCATACAGAGCTTCAAATGGAGCCATACCAATACTCGAATGGTAGCTATTGTTGTAAGTAAATTCAATCAACGGCAAGTAACTATCCCATGTACCACCTTTTTCCAATACACAAGCACGCAATAGATCTTCCAATGATTGAATCGTTCTTTCAGTTTGACCATCAGTTTGTGGATGATAAGCAGAACTCAACCTTAATTTAGTACCTAAGGCCTTCTGTAACCCTTCCCAAAATCTGGATGTAAATCTTGGATCTCTATCTGATACGATACTCGAAGGAATACCATGCAAACTTACTATTTTCTCAATGTACAACTGTGCCAACTTTTCCATAAAATAGTCCATTCTCATCGGTATGAAATGAGCAGACTTCGTCAGTCTATCCACAATAACCCAAATGGCTTCATAGTCTTAGTTGTTCTTGGCAACCCAGATACAAAGTCCATGGATATACTATCCCACTTCCATTCAGGAATAAACAAAGGCTGTATAGCTCCATACGGCTTCTGATGTTCGATCTTTGACTTCTGGCAAGTCAAACAAGAATAAACAAATTCAGCTATTTCCCTTTTCATTCCAGGCCACCAGAATAACTTCTTCAAATTATGGTACATCTTAGTAGCACCAGGGTGAATACTCAATCCACTACGATGTCCCTCTTCCAAAATACTCTTCTTTAGTTCGGTAACATTAGGAACACAAACACGGTCGCCAAATCTCATTATGCCATTCTCATCAATTCTGAATTCACCTCCTTTTCCTTGGTTAATCAAAGTCAATCTGTCAACTAGTCCCACATCCTCTTTTTGCCTTTCTCTGATCTCATCAAGAATTCCACTTGTCAGCTTTAGCATACCTAGTTTGATGCTATTCGAAGTGCCTTCACATACCAAACTTAAATCCCGAAATTGTTCAATCAAATCTAGTTCTCGCACCATCAACATCGACATATGCAAGGACTTCCTACTCAAAGCGTCAGCAACGACATTCGCCTTACCCGGATGGTAATTCAGTTCAAAATCATAATCTTTAAGGAACTCTAACCACCTCCTCTGTCTCATATTAAGCTCTTTCTGATCAAATAAGTATTTCAGACTCTTATGATCACTAAACACCTCGAACCGTGAGCCATAAAGGTAATGTCTCCATAATTTCAACACAAACACCACTGCTGCCAACTCTAAATCATGAGTCGTGTAATTCTTCTCATGCACTTTAAGTTGTCTCGACGCATAAGCGACTACCTGTTGGTTCTGCATTAGTACACCTCCAAGTCCCATTAATGAAGCATCACAATACACAACAAAAGATTCCGCCGGATTCGGCAAAATTAAAATAGGAGCACTAGTCAGCCTCTTCTTTAATTCTTGGAATCCTTCTTCGCATTTCGAGTCCCAAACGAACGCTTGACCCTTCCTAGTCAACTTCGTTAATGGTAGAGCTAACTTTGAAAATCCTTCTATAAACTTCCGATAGTAACCTGCAAAACCCAAAAAGCTACGAATTTCAGTAACGGACTTTGGAGCTTCCCACTGAGACACAGCTTCTACCTTTGCTGGATCTACTGCAATACCGTTCTTGGAAATTACATGGCCAAGAAAACTCACCTCACTTAACCAGAAATCACATTTCGACAGTTTGGCATAAAGCTTCTTCTCTTTCAACACTCCCAGCACAATTCTGAGATGCTCTGCATGTTCTTCTTCACTTTTGGAATATATCAGAATGTCGTCAATGAATACCACGACGAACTTATCAAGATAAGGATGAAAAATCCTATTCATGTATTCCATGAAAACACCAGGTGCGTTAGTAACTCCAAACGGCATCACGGTGTATTCATAATGACCATACCTCGTTCAGAACGCAATCTTCTGAATATCGTCCGTCTTCACACGAATCTGATGATACCCAGACCTCAAATCAATTTTGCTGAATATACTAGCTCTGAACAACTGATCCATCAAATCATCAATCCTCGGCAGTGGATACCGATTCTTGATAGTAACTTTATTCAGTTATCTGTAGTCTACACACAACCTCATAGATTCTTCCTTCTTCTTTACCAATAACACCGGTGCACCCCACGGTGACACACTTGGACGAATGAACTCCTTCTCCAACAATTCTTATAATTGACTCTTCAATTCAGTCAATTCAGATGCCGACATTCTATAAGGTGCCATCGACACAGGATTGGTTCCAGGAACGAACTCAATAGCAAACTCTACTTCCCTTTCAGGTGGTAGCTCCCTAACATCTTCTGGAAAAACTTCTGGAAATTCTCTTACCACTGGTAATTCATTACTCACTATCCTCCTCTTCATTTCCATCGACGCAATTAGCATAAACACGGCTGCCCCGTCTTGAATTGCTTCGCCCACTTGTCTTGCAGTCATTGCCAACTCATCGAAATTAACTTCTTCAGGAAAGATGACCGTCTTCGTAAAACAATTAATATGAACTCGGTTAAATTGCAACCAGTTCATCCCCAAAATAATGTCAAGTTGTTTAAGTGGAAGGCACACTAAGTCCATTCCAAACTTCCTACCAAATATATCAACAGGACAGTTCAAACATGCAGATGAAGTGGTCACTGAACCCGACGTAGGAGTGTCAATAACCATACTTCCACTAATCTTTGATATCTCTAAATTTAGCCTCTTAGCACAATCCAATGAAATAAACGAGTGAGTCGCACCAGTATCAATAATCGCAATTAAAGGTGTGTTATGTATGAAACACGTACCTTTAATCAGTCTATCCTCCGGAGTAGTTTCTGATCCGGACAAAGCAAAGACTTTCCCTCCGGCTTGGTCCTTCTTTGGCTTGGTGCACTGCGGACTGATATGACCCTCTTCGCCACAGTTATAGCAAGTTACGGTTCTCATTTTGCAGTCAGCAGCAATATGACCCATTCTGTTACACTTGAAGCACTTCTTCTCTTCTTTCTTGCACTCATTCCTCTTATGTCCTGTTTCACCACAGTTGAAGCACCTAAAGGGAGCACCAAATCTCCCCCACTAGGCCTTTTCCAGTTACCAGCTCTTGGGTTTCCTCTACCATATGGTGTACCTCTGTCCATAGGCTTCTTACCCTTCTTATCAACTAACTCGTGAGAGTGAGATGATTTCAGCTTAAGACTGTCTTCCTCAAAGATTCTGCTACAGTCCACTAAATCAGCAAATCGGCGAATTCTTTGATACCTGATACCCTGTTTGATCTCATCACGAAGACCATTCTCAAACTTGATACACTTAGAGAATTCTCCAGCTGCATCGTTGGTGTAGTGTATGTAGTACTTAGCCAATTCCACAAATTTGGAAGCATATTCTGGCACTGTCATACTACCCTGTTTCAGCTCCAAGAACTCAATTTCCTTCCTTCCCCGCACATCTTCAGGAAAGTACTTCCTCAGAAATTCTCTCTTGAATATGGCCCAAGTGATTGCGATTCCATCTGAATCCAACTCAGTCCTAGTAGTGACCCACCAATCATCAGCTTCTTCTGATAGCATGTGAGTACCGTACCTCACCTTCAGATTTTCTGCACAATCGATCACTCGGAAGATCCTCTCGATTTCTTTCAACCATTTCTGAGCACCATCAGGGTCATGGGTGCCTTTGAACAGTGGAGGGTTGTTCCTCTGGAAGCTGTTCAGCTGCCTGTCAGCACCAATCGCAGCTCCATTAGCATTCCCTCCCAGCACACCAGCAATCATGCCTAGAGCCTCTGCAATAGCGTCATCGTTCCTTCCACCTCTTCTAGCCATTGTTCTGCTAAATCAAAAAACAATTTCATTAGAACAAAAGGATCGACAGTGTTTACCTTGCACTAGTCGTATACAAGGGAATACTGACACTAAGATTCTGACTCTAACGACCGACTATGCTCTGATACCACTATTGTAACACCCTTCTAAACCCCCGCGGAAATATAATAAAATCAGAGTAATAAAATAGCAAGGATGCTACAATTATTAAAATAAATAAAAATACCAAGTCGATTGTCATGCTTTATTAGAATTTAACCAATATCAAACATGTGTTTAGCACAGCGGAACTTAATTTAACAATATTAGGAAACATATCCAAACAAATAATCAATACATAATCCATAACCAAAATGGCAACAATGTATATTAAGTAATACTAAGACTATCGATCCCAGTGTTACAATCAGAGCATGACTCGACACGAACTACGGGCTAGCCTACAAGCTATCTTCACCCAAATCAAGAAGCCGCTACATCCTTAATCTGAAATCATCAAAGTAAGGGTGAGTTTCATTCGAATTACTAAGCATTATGCAATCATAAGCAATAAAATCTCATAGCAATTATCATCCACTCAAACATACATGTAATCGGAAATTATTACAACAAGCAAGCATATGTACATAAGCATCGTCTAGCACACCACACAAACATTCATTTATATCAAGCTATAGTGCAATGAATGGACTGACACTAATGCATGTGGTACCAAAATTCGTGAATCACATTCACAGGACTTCTCTCTTTGATACTGCCCTCTAGTCGCTCACACCCCACATGGGCACACGACTACTGCCTCATCGCTCACACCCACATGGGCACACGATGACTGCCTGCTAATCTCCGCATAATGGGAATTAGCCTTCCAATGCAAATGATTCATGAATGAATGCACACATGTCACATACTTATATCATCATATATCATCATCAACCCGATGCTTAACATCGCTTATCACCTCTTACCAATAACGTCACGACAAGTATGTACATGTACAAGCATAATTCAATCATTTATATACGTACACCACATCAACTTAATAACATATACATCATGTTAATGTTAATCGCTACCATAATCCAATTCATCAATAATTTAATCGAATAAATAAAATAAAGTCGGCCACTGCCCGTATTATTACTTTATCAGATAAAGCATCTCATTAGCTTCGCAATGCCCAAAACGGCACATAAATTGAATACTCGGATCAAAAGTTATGGGTTTTTGAAAATAAAACATTTTTAGAAAAAATGCTGCAGAACCCCGTTCGTCCCACATGGGAACCGGTTCCTGGCTGCTTCCTAGAACACGCCTCAGGTTTTTACTATAGGGAACCGGGTTGTCCCTATCTGGGAACCGGTTCCCAGCAACCCAGAATCCACATGCCTCTGTTTTTATAAGGGGGAACCGGTTCGTCCCACATGGGAACCGGTTCCTACGTACCTGCACAGCCAATTTCACCATTTTGACAACATTTACCTTATCCCAATTCCCAATTTCAGGTACATACGAACATAGCATACAAATAGCATCAATTTTCACATCATCACATGTTTCAGACAAGTTTTATACAAGTATTAACAGCATATATCATGAGTATTAACAAAATCATGTAATTCATACAATTTCATCAAAACCTAACAAAATTCCCAAACCCGACACGTACGATTGGACTAGGCAACAATCCTAATCAATCCTACTACCTACAATCGCATAAGGATCACTAACCCGAAGAATCCCCCCTTACCTCAGAGTCGAATCTTCGAAGATCTTCTTCCCCTTTGGCTCTTCTCTGTTTCACGTGTTCTTCAGTTCTCAGACTCTGTCTCTTTTGCTTCTGCTTCCTCTTTTCCCAATTCCCTTTATTTTATGAAAATTAAAATAAAATATTATAATGGGCTTGCTTAGTTAACACCCCCTTCTACTAACCACCACTTTAAGCCCAATGCCAATATTTCCTCATTTTCCAAAAATTATTAATTCTAATGATTTAATTAAAAAAAATAATTAAATTAATGAACAAGAATTAACGGGGTGTTACAACTGATAAGTGTCAAATCTCAGTTAAGTGCCAAATAGAAATTAGAATTTTATATAATTTTGCGACATTTATCAACTCTTTTTACTCAACTTGGTTGTGAATGCCACCTTGACGAAGATTGTAGAAGGTTTTAAGGATGTAATTATATTTATCTTTTACAGAATAGAAAACGAGAAAGTGGTAACACAATGCATGATAAAATGAATGATTATTTGAGGAAAATCATAGTCTCTCAGGCACCTTTTAAGAAACTTTCAACTGACATTAATAAAAATATTTTTCAATTTAAGCTTGAAGGCCACATCTTTCTTTATCTTTTTCGACTTACGCATGTAATGAATAATTTTTTTTTTTGCAAAATATTGCAATATTAGACACTAGTGCAGAAAGTACTTTTTACATTAGGCAAAAACTACTTTTTACATCGGATCTGGACCCGATGTAAAGCCAGGCGATGTAATAAGTCTGAGACATTTTACATCGGGCCAAGGCCCGATGTGAAAAATTAGCATACCACATCGGTTGAATTCAAATGTCTGATGTGAAAGATAATGCAATTTTTTTATAAAAAAAATATGCGCCATATTTTACATCGGGTATTCATTTTGCCCGATGTAATAGATGACCTTTTACATCGGCTGTTAGAAAGGTCCGATGTGACAAATCATGCCATTTTTTATGCGCCATATTTTACATCGGGTGTGCATTTTACCCGATGTAATAAACTACATTTTACATCGGATTTTAGCTGTTCCTGATGTAATAGAATACATTTTACATTGGTTTTTAATACGGCCCGATGTAATATCTTTTCTGGTTTTTAGCATAATTTGACTGTTATTCCAATTTTCCCTATTTTAATCTGTAATTTTTTTACCTAATTTTCAATATAATATACAAATACCACACAGACCAATATAAGGTCGCTAGTTTGCACATTGTTCAATAAATATAACATAACATAATTATAATGATTTACTTTTTCATGATTGTCCATAAAATAATTAAAATATATTTATGAAAAGGAGAAAATAAGAAACTAATAAATGAACTTATTAAAAAAAGTTAACCTTACATTAAATCAAATTGACCTTTCCTACACGATAACCTAGTAACAGTAATATCAAAAGTTAATTCCCTTTTTAATGATCTACTCAACTTGATTTCCTATATTATAAAAGGAGAAGCCTCTTAGTTGTTTGGGTATATTAAGTTAGGAAAATGGATACGTGGTTAATTTTAGCGGTTTGAGCCCTTGTTGTAGTCGCTACAAGTGCAAGAATAATGTAGTGGAGACTTATAAGCCTCAACGCCTTAAACATGGTTGATGTTTCAATTTTAAAATATAAAAATATTTTAATATATAATATAAATTTATTTAAAAAAAATATAATGATTTTTTTAATGATTATCCATAACATAATTAAAATATATTTATGAGAAGAAGAAAATAAGAAACTAATAAATGAACATATAATTTAAGACTTACTAAAAAAAGTTAACCTTACATTAAAACAAATTAACCTTTCCTACACGGCAAACTAGTAACATTAATATTAGAAGTTAATGTTTTTTTAATCAACTACTCAACTTGATCTCCTATATTATAAAAGGAGAAGTCTGTTAGTTGTTTTGGTATATTAAGTTAAAGAAATGGGTAAGTGGTTAACTTTAGTGATTTTGGCCCTTGTTGTAGTTGCTACAAGTGCAAGAATTATGCTAGCTGAAGAAGAGAATTTGAGAGACAAGATGGATAACATTGGTGGTGGAATAGCTAATGGAGGAAGTGGAATAAATGAACATCATTTAACTTACGTCGCGGATGATAACGGGTATCAAGACACTGAATTCGAAGTTCCTAGAATCGAAGTTGTTATTCAACCTTGAGTGATTACTTACCATGGAATTTACTTTTCTTAAATAAATAAAAGGGTTAATACCTATTTTACCCCCTGCCATATGGAGCGTAGTTGAAAAACCCCCCTGCCAAAAAGAAAGTTTCAAAAAGTGCCTCATAAAATTTCAAAAGTTTGTATTTGAACCTTTATCACGCCACATCATTAAAAAATCTGATGTGGCAACTTTTTTTTTAATTTATTTTTATTATTTTAATTACGTGGATTGCACAGGTGGCATTATTATTATTTTTTATTTAATTTAATGCCATATGGCATTTTTATTATTCTACCCTAGCCGTCACTTTTCTTCTTTATCCTTCCTCTCTCTCAAAGAGGGGTGATTTAGGATCAATTTTGATCCAAAATCACCCCTCCAAATCGTTTTTGTTTATCTATTACTTAAATAAGTGATTTTCACATCTTTTCGTTTTGTCTTTTTTTGATTTCGTGGGTCATCGTTTGTTTTGATTTCCCATATTTCTGTGGTGTTTTTTGATTTCTCGTCTTTGTGCGGGTATTTTGTTTTTCCGTTTTTGTGCGGTGTTCATTTGTTTCAGGTTGAAAGATAAGATTAGTTTCGATCTAGTGCAGATTCAATCAATGACTTTGGTGCCGTCAACGCTACAGATCCGGAAGCATGAATATTTCGGACATCTCACATGCACCATAGAATACATGTAAAACACCTTACCACTAGGCTACGCTTCACATTTTGTTTTATAATTGACTTAGCTAGTCTTAACGTTCCATAAGTGCTGTTTGTTTAATTACTATTTTCATTATTATTTAATATTAATACTATTAGTTAATAATTAATAATTAATAGTTTATGTTATTAACTAGGCTAAATTACAGTTTTGGTCCTCCTATTTTGACCAACTCATGAAATCAGTCCCCCTATTTATTTTTTAAACAGTTTTGGTCCCCCATGTCCATTTTTCATTCAAAAAACACTGATGTGTACTGTTTTTTAGATACGTAGCATACTTTTATTGACTTGGAATAAGAAATATTAATTATTGAGGACGTTTTCTTACTTTAATCGTCTTCTCTGATCGTCGTCTTTTTCTTCCAGCTTGTTCGTTCATCTCTTTCATTCTCTAAAAAACGCTCTCTACGTTCTCTCTCGTTCAAAAAGTATCCCACGAATACAAAAAATTGAAAAAATTAACATTTTTTGAACGAAAAATGGATATGAGGGACCAAAACTGTTTAAAAAATAAATAGGGGGACTGATTTCGTGAATTGACCAAAATAGGGGGACCAAAACTGTAATTTAGCCTATTAACTAATATTACTAAATTATAAAATAATAATTAATATTTATTTTATTATTAAAGTTAATTAAATTATAAAATAAATTAAATTAATATAAAATAATATTAATTAATAACATTAATAGTAAATTAAATTAAATAAAAATATTAATATAAATTATTTAATTTAAATTAATTAACGTAAATATAACGTTAATAGTAAAATAATATTAAATAAACTAAATAAAAATAAATTAAATTAAATTAAACATAAACATTAAATTAAATTAAACTAATATTAATTAGAAAATATAAACTAAATTAAATTAATATAAACAAATATTAGTTAATAACGTTAACAGTAAAATAAATTAAATTAAATTAGATATAAACATTTATATAAAATCTTTAAATTAAATTTATTAAGTTAAATATAACGTTAAAAGTAAAATAACATTAATTAAATTAAATTACATATAAACCTTAATATAAACATTAAATTTAATTAAACTAATATTAATTAGAATATATAAACTAAATTAAATTAATATAAAAAAATATTAATTAATAACGTTAACAGTAAAATATAAATTAAAATAGTATTAATTATAAAATATAAATTAAATTAAACTAAATTAAATTAATATAAACTAATATTAGTTAAAATTTATTAATTTAGTTTATATTTTATAATTTAATTAAGTTAAACAGTAAAATAAATATTAATTATTATTTTATAATTTAACTAATATTATTTAATAACGTTAAAATTAACTAATAAATATTAACTAATAACTAATAGTTATTAACTAATAATATTAATATTAAGTAATAATGTAAACACTAACATTAATCTTAATAACGTAGCAGCAGCTAATATATACTGTCTAAGGGAATTATAGATCAGAAAACGTACTTCAGCCTAGTGGTAAAGTGTTTGGCATGTATTGTTTGGCATGTATTTTAAACTTTGATATTTGAAGAACTAAACAATATAATAATAATAAAAATGCCACATGGTATTAAATTAAATAATAAATAATAATAATGCCACCTGTGCAATCCACGTAATTAAAATAATAAAAATAAATTAAAAAAAAGTTGCCACATCAGATTTTTTAATGATGTGGCGTGATAAAGGTTCAAATACAAACTTTTGAAATTTTATGAGGCACTTTTTGAAACTTTTTTTTTGGCAGGGGGATTTTTCAACTACGCCCCATATGGCAGGGGGTAAAATAGGTATTAACCCTAAATAAAATAATGTTTGGAGTCTTTTATTTTATTACAATAAATTAAAAATAAACTTTTTTTGTAATAAAATATGTTATTGTAATATATTATACTAAATTAAGTTATGCTTCTCTCTCAAACTGTTTGTTATATTTTGTTTTTCTATTTCACATATTTCCAATATGAATTGTCGAAAAAAACAAAAAAAAATCAAGAAAAAAAAGGGAAACACAACAATATATAATAAAACAAAATCTTTGTAATATAATTTTGATAAGAAAAGTCTTAAAATTTTAATAAAAACATAGTACATTTCATGAATAGACAATGTAACTCACAATTAAATATAAATGGGCATCAATTCGTCATTCTCCATCTATCATAAATAATTTAATTATTAAATTGATGTTTAAATTATAATTCTAAAATTAACAGAATATCCAAGTGTTCGCATCATATTGGTGTTATACACACGTTTTTGTTTTAAAAATATAAATAAAAAAACTAAATTGTTTTATCCAAATAATTTATTATTTAAAAAAATACATAATTTTAAAATTAATTTTTTTTCACAAAATTGATTTACATCAATAATATATTATAATAAAACTATAAGTAACATAAATAATTAAAGAACAATTATTTTTCTAGTATTTGAATTTATAGATGATTTGAAATATATTTACTTTTATATATTTTAAATGCACATAAAATGCTAGAATTCGTATGTTCATACTACTTCTGGTTTGGGGATACCCATGCATTCACACAGATATTGGAGTGGTACGGAGAAATTGTAAGTATAATGAGTGTGCCTAAGAGAGGGGGGTGAATTAGGACTTTGAATATTTATCCGGTTTTTGAATACTTGTTGTTCTTATTTTTCTGGTTTGGTGCAAGAGTTTAGAAATGTGTTACTTTCTTTTCTAGTTATGATTTGTGAAAGCGGTAAATACGGAAAAGTAAAGAACACAATGAAGTATACTGGTTCCCCTCACAATTCGAGAGTACTCCAGTCCCCTTTCAACATGAAAGAGATTTTACTATTGTTTGTGACTTACACAAGACACACCAAACACCAAGAACAATCCTCTTGGACTTTCACTAAGTACATTAAGAGAACAATCCTCCCTTAATGACTCACTTGTTTCCAACAATCCTGGATAACAAGATTTCAACCACCAAAAACAATCCTCTTGGATTTACTAACTTGATTATGAGAACAATCCTCTCACTAATCAAAAACCCTTGCTTCCAACAATCCTGGATAACAAGTCAATAATAACCAAATATATTTGAGTAGTAATGTTGATGAACATATATCAATCTATAAGATTGATCTTTCCTTCCAAACAAGCAATTATCAATGATAGTATAGTGCTAAATATTTATGACTTATGATATGAATTTTTCTGGACTTAGTATGAAACTCTAATGCAAAAAAACTCAATGTGAAAGTTTGAATATCAATGAGCACTTTGTATGAAAATTGAGAGAGTAAGTGTATATAATTTCAAAAGGAAGAGGTGAATTTAAATTTGAAAATATAGGATATATATAATGTCTTAACACCCCTAGGAATGAGTATGATTCAATGAAAAGGTGCAATATTTTAGTGAAATAAATTTTGATCCGTATGCACCAAAACAAAATGAACAAGTGCTACTGTTTCAGCCGTATCTGGTTACAAAATGGCCGTAACCGGTTACGCTGTACTGTTGTAGAAGAAAATTTCAAAAACACGTTTCTGTAACCGGTTACGTAACGGGTTACGCTGAGACAAAAAACACTTCCAGGGGTTGGCTGCGTGACCGTAACCGGTTACGCCTAAAACCGTAACGGGTTACGCTGGGAAAAAATGTTTATTTTAATTTTAAAGCTTTCAGGAGGCCAAGTTTTTTAGGGGTAAGACTCAATGGACGCATGCAATAAAATATGAGTTTTGAGCACTATATTATTAAGATAAAAACATGTTTATACCTATAGTGCTTAAGCTCCAAATGTCTTCAAATATTGCTTTAAAAACTTGATGCTTTATCCATTCTTTTTGCTATGAGCCTTTGATAATCAATTTGTCTTCATCAAAACTAAGTGAATGGAGAGGCTTGATTTCACAGAAATTTGTTTTCAAAATGTAATAAAAATGTAAATAAAAAAAAATTTATTATTTTTGAACAAAATCATATTCGTAAAATTGTTTTACACCAATAATATATATTTCAATTTTCCATATATTATCTTAAAAAGAATTTGTAAGTTAAACTAAAAATAATTTAAAAATAAAAAATTAATAACATAAATAATTAAAAACAACACGTTTTGCGTGTACCATATTAGTACTCGTGTGTTCGCACGGGTACTGATGTGGTATGTTAATTTGTCGTCAGTTATTTCCAAATTTGAAGAACTAAGTTATTGTGATGAAATAAAAAAAATTATTAATTATTCCTAACCAAAATAGTTTATTATTTTTAAAAGAGATAATAAATCAGTTTTTATAATTTATTCCGTATATAAAAATATTTGAATTAGCAATATAATTATTCCTCTATATAAATATTTGTATTTTGAAATTATTTATAAAAAATATTTAAATCAATAATAAACTGGTCCCTGTTATTATTTAATATTTAAATCAATAGCTTAATATCAGTACCATATACGCTTACCATATCAGTACCCGTGTGTTTGCACGGGTACTAGAGTGGTACGCACTTTTTTGTTTTTAAAATGTAATAAAAATGTAAATAAGATTTCTTTTTTTACTAAAGTAGTTTATTCTTTTTAAAATAAAAACATATTTTTAAAAGCAAAACAAAATTGTTTTACATCAATAATACATATTTCAACTTTTCATATATTATCTTAAAAAATATTTTATCTTAAATTAAAAATAATTCCAAAAACATATTTATATTTATCTTTAGAGCATAAATATAATTTTTCCTTATATAAAAACATTTGCATCAATAGTATATTTTTTCGTATGTAAATATTAAATTTCATTTGACATTATTTATAAAAATATTTATACAATCATTTAGTATTATAAATATCAACTAATAGCATAGTATTTGAAAATATTATATAAATTATATAAAAAGTATTAGTGACAAAAGTAAATACATAACATAATTAAAATATATTTATGAGAAGAAGAAAATAAGAAACTAATAAATGAACATATAATTTAAGACTTATTAAAACAAATTAACCTTACATTAAAACAAATTAACCTTTCCTACACGACAAACTAATAATAGTAATATTAGAAGTTAATGTCTTTTTAATCCACTACTCAACTTGATCTCCTATATTATAAAAGGAGAAGCCTCTTAGTTGTTTTGGTATATTAAGTCAGAA